>NW_027526385.1:23728535-23933535 GCF_048455015.1 Haemaphysalis longicornis
GCATGCGACTAAATTAAAATAGAACATGCGCGGGAGCATTAGTTCAAGGCGGGTGTTTGCGCCGTTTCTTCTTGCGCAGATTCTGTTTTTTCTTTCATTTTAATGCAACATTTGCCACGTTTTTTTGAAAATTCGCCCACCTCGTTTTGGAGGCTGCTCGGTGCGTCCGG
This sequence comes from Haemaphysalis longicornis, assembly GCF_048455015.1. Taxonomy (NCBI): domain Eukaryota; kingdom Metazoa; phylum Arthropoda; class Arachnida; order Ixodida; family Ixodidae; genus Haemaphysalis; species Haemaphysalis longicornis. Next base: position 23,728,706 of record NW_027526385.1, read on the forward strand.
AAGCCCGTCAGCTGCTCGGGGATGGCCTCTTCCTCCGCAGCGATGGCCTCCATCCTCCGCAGTGCCACCCGTTCGAGCAGCTTGCAGCCGCAGGATGTGAGGGCCACAGGCCGGTACGCCGTGACTGCCACAAGGCCCTTGCTTGGCTTTGGTATGGGCCACAAGATGGCCAGCCGCCACTCAGGTGGCAGAAGGCCCGTGTCCCATATGACGTTGTAGGCGGCCAGGAGTCGGCCGAACCCCACCTCATCCAGATTGCGCATCATCTGGTAGGTGAGGCCGTCTGCTCCTGGCGCCGACTTACGCTTGCAGCTGCGGAGGGCACTTAAGAGCTCAGTCTCTGTGATGGGGGCGTTGTTGAGGGGGTGGTGCACCTCCCCCGTCCCAGCAACAGAACCAGCGGGCCCTAATTCCGCCTGGTGTGCCGGCAGGAATTGTGCAGCGAAGAGGTCGGCCAACTCCGCAAAGGTGGCCTGCTTGCGGATGGCCATGGCAGCCAGGGGGTTACAGTTTCTCTGAGGTTTCAGGATGGAGTTGAAGATGCCCCCGAGGCGGCGGCAGCGTGGGTCGGCCTCCGAGCTGACGCAAAGCTCGGCCCAGCGCTGCCGGCTCAGGCAGTCGCGTGACGGCGGCACGCCGCATCCAATCGCCGCTACGCCGTCCAGTCCGCCCGCTCCCCCGAGCGCTGAGCCTTCCTCTCCGTGCGGTTGCGCACCGCCCGCAGCTGCAGCAGCTTCAGGTCCGGCGTGGTGGCCCCCTCGGCTACTGTGCAGCTCTGTGTGCACTGCCGGGCGCAGCAAACCAGGCCCCAGAACAGCTCGGCTGCTTCCCCCAGGTACTGCTCGGCGAGGCAGCGCCGGAACTGGTCCCAGTGGGTGACCGTGGTGCAGTGCGGCTCGCTTGGCTGTCCTGTCGGGTGGTGCGATGTGCAGTGGGTAGTCGTCGGAGCCCCATGTGCTGGGCTCCCTCCTCCAGGTGGCCTCAACCCCGGCTGACGCTAGGGTGAGATCAATGGCGGTGGCTGCGGAATTGCCACTCCGGAAGGTGGTCTCACCAGTGTTCAGCGCAGACAGGTTGAGGCGCAGCATGGCGTGTCACAGATGCTCACCGCGAGCGTCCAACCGGCCATCTCCCCACGCAGTGTGGTGTGCGTTGAAGTCACCACAGAGGAGATGGCGGGCTGTGCACAGGGACACCAGCCGATCCAGGAGGCACGCGTATCAGCACTGACCAGGGCGCACGTACACACTGCACACTGTAATGTCTGCACCACCCGCACTCAGCCTTAACGTCACTGCCACGCACTCCTGCACCACTGTCGTCACCACACTGGTATCTAGCTCTGCGTGCTGCACATCGTTCCTCACAAACAGTGAGGCACGCGAGGTTCCTGGGGGGTGGGACGGGTCACCACACACCACCGCCGAGCACTGGGCACTGTCACACGCCGTGGGGCTGTGATAGCCGATGTAGCCCGGCAGGCGAATTCCCCCGAGCTTCCTTTCCCACACGCACATAGCTCTCCTGTAGAGCCACAACATGGGGCTCATGCTGCAGCAGAAACTCACTCAACTCCGCACGACACGGTCGCAGAGAATTGACGTTCCACTGCAGCACTGTAGGCACCAGTGGCTGTGTGCGGCGGCTCCTAGCCAATGAGGGGGCTCGGTGTGTGGCCGCGAGGGCGGCTGCTTGCATCCGCTCTTCCGACCTCGCTTCGACCGCACCGAGGCTGCCTGGCTGCTGGCGCATCGTATCGGGAGCGACAGGCGCTGGCTGTGGCTGGGTGGCCGCTCGCAGGGCCGCACGTACGTCAAAGCGAGAGGCAAGCGCGGGGGCTCGTGCTAGTTCTGCACACACACGGCGCTCCTCCTGCCAGCGCGGGCAGCAGTGGTCGAGCACGACGTGGGAGCCCCCGGAGTTGGTGCAATAAGGATTCGCGGCCTTGCACACTGCCTTCAGGTGGGAACCTCCGCATCGCCAGCACCTCCTCTCGCGATTGCAGCTCGCGGTGGCGTGGTCCAGCCTGCCACACCTGCCGCACTGCAGTGGTCGCGGTCGGCACATTCTCACCGGCCGTCGGAGCTTGTGCAGCGCAACCTCCGCAGGGGGGATGGTCGCCGAAAAGCGCAGGTATACTGCAGTCCCCCTGCGAACAGCTGACTGCACCGGCACGGGCTTTTCGAGGCTGGTGGCAATTGCCTCGGCCGTGATCGCCATGTTGTCGACCACGATGACACCCGTGCTGCTCGACGACGGCTCTCGCGGGCTCACGTCGATGCCACAGATGGTAATAATGGCCAGGAGCACCTTCATGGGCTCCTCGGTGCCCGCGTCCGCCGCCACGCCGTTACGGCGCGCATTCACACGCACGTCCAACACGCCAGGCTGCGCCGTGAGCTGCCCAGCGTTTGCGTCGCGCGCCAGCTTCGCGAACGTTGCCCTCCGTTCCTTCGGTCGAAAAAGGACTGTCCCGAGGGCTGTTGGGCATGAGGGTAGCTTTGTCCCCTCGTTGCGAAGCTTTCGTGCCACTCTCTTACGTTTGGAAAGCGACACGACCTCCTGCCAGCCGTCCTGGGTGGTTTGGTTACGGCTTCCGCCGCTGGCCACTTCGACAGTTTTTTTTGCGTCCTCGCGTGGGCAGCTCTTAGGGCTCGCAGCGCCACCTGCGGAGTCCTCACTCGCTCCACCGGTTCCCGTCTACCTGCTTTCACCTCCGACGGCAGCGGGAGGGTCTCGACGGGCGCTGGCCACCTTCTCGCTCTCCCTTGTGGTGGCCGTCCCTTTCCCCGCGGCTGCCTCCGTGGCTCCCCCCGCAGGGCGTCCGCGTAGTTGCCTGCGGCTCGCTTGCTTCCCGGAACGTCCCCAGGCCGCGCGCCGATTGTCACCACCGGGCGGGGCTCCTCCGCCGCTGCAGCCGCGAGGAGGGACCGAATGGCTGCCGCTACTGCGGCATCCTCCCCGTTCCGTCGAACATGGCGCCGCTGGTCGCCTCGCCGTCTCGCCGACTGCCTCGCTCCTGCTCGATGTGGACGGCGTCCAATTCGCCCAAGACGACGGCGGCAAGCGCGATGGCCCGCTGGCCGCGCTCGCGCTGTGCTGTCGGACGCCCGTCCAGATTCCGCAGGTGCTCGAGCTGCCGGCGAAGCATTTCCAGCGTTGCCCTCACTGCGGCGTACGCTTGCTGCCGCTCGGCGTCCCCCGCCGCGCGCTCCACGTCCGTTGAGGTGCGGGGGGAGTTCCCAATATCCCGCGAGGAGAACTCTGAGACGGCCGGGTCAGTTGTGGGGCTCAGGCTCACCTCGGTGTCGTCAGGAAAGCCCTCGATATCGGCCAGCGTGGGCACCGCACCGGCCCGCTCTCGCTCGTCGCAAGGCTCCAGGCTCGCCGGTCTGCCGGGGCCACCGTCGCCGCTCTCCGTGATGCTCACGCGCTCGGGAGAGCTTGAGCGCGAGTCGCCCCGGGCCATCGCTTTCGATACCGCAGCCCCGGGATGGGCAAGAAGCACTATTTAGTCTGATTTCACCGTGTTATGCCGAAAAATCCCGGGAGCTCATGTGAAACGCGGCCGCCATGCTTGGCCTCCTGGCGGGCCAATCTCTAACCTGGAACAAATGGAGAAATGGAGCGAGAGCCCTTTGTCTTACCCATTGATCTACGAGCCCGCGTGGAGACGGAAAGATAGACGGGGCACTAACCGAGAAGATCAGCGGGTTTACCTCCTGCGTCCTCGCCGAATGCCACGTGATAGTATAACGCTACCTGTCGCGCCCCTGTGCGCTCCGCACACAGGCACGTGTAGCGGCTGGTTGCGCGCCTTGCGCATGCGCTTGGAGTTAGTTAAACCTAAACGAAGCTCACACCAACGCACGGCATCTCAATTCTCTGTCTCTTGCGGCGATCTCGTCGTGGCCCACGCCGGCGGTAGAGACGGAAGACAAGTGCGATCGTCTAATGCTGTGCTTGACCTTCTTTTTTTTTTACAAAAAAAAGTCTCCACTCGTGTCCTTCACCAATACAACTCCACCGACCACCATTCATAGATCATGCAATGATTAAACCTTTGCAAAGAACATCTCTTTGAAATAATAAAAGGTGCGGTAAGTGCATTTCACTTGACTGGTTTCACGCTCTTTAGAGGTACGTGTGTGAAGTCAAGAGACGACGCACGGGTGATTGTTGTGGGCGTTGTTTACAGCTTCGCTTTCCAGCCATCTTCACAGGGTAGATTGGCGCACATTCTTTCTTGGAAGAGTTACCCGCGTGTTATCTTTCAACTGGTGCCACCAAATAAAACTATCGACGCCATTACGATCATCCAGTCATGTATCTTGTCAGTGGCTCTGGTAAGGGGACCTTACTTAAACATGCTGCGATGTGATTCTGTGTCACATGGCACTGCAGCAACAGCGGCGCACAAACTCTAAACAGCTCGCTAGGGAGTATAAGGAATGTAGAGCATTTTGCGTTGGAAGGCGTGAAACAGCGATTGTAGTTATTTTTTGATCGTCCCAAAAATTAGCATGTGTTGCAGGCAGTGCACAAAGTTTCTGTGCAATGTGTGTGCTATTGTAATCACACAAAATTTAGTTTTTGACGTAACTTGAGAATCAGCAGCAAGTCACTGGGACGTTACCACTGATGAACGAGTTTTTCCTAATATGTCAAGTCGTTATTTGATGTTTGCGATAAAATTGCTATAATTGTTGGTGGGATAAATCAGCCTTATCGATGAACTGAACTTGTATTCAGTCGTCATTTTCCCTTGAGCTTTTAAGCCTGATATCCTAGGGAGGAAAAATAAAGAACCTGGTTTCTTTTAAATTGCAACAAAATATCTCTTAGCTGAAGAAGCCCAGCACTCGCTCCAAACCCAAAATTTCACAAATCGTATTCCAAGCAATCATTACATCAAGAAATGGAGTTTATGGGCTCAAAGGTTACGCGCACTGTAAACAAGCGAAGTGTCATATCATAGCATTAGTGGGACAAAACAGGCTCAGACAGTTTATTTTTGTGAGCTTCTGCCACTGTTGTCTGTAGGCACATGCTGCGAACGTGACTCAATAGGTGCGGATAGAAACACCAGCAGGAAGCGGAATGCGTTCGCCCGTACACGATCCAAGCTAGGAACTTCGCCTCTCACGCTCCACAATCTGAGCTCGTCGCAACGCAACCACCTGCCATAGACGCCACGAAGCAGGACCGAAGTGTTCCCTCCTTTGCGGAAGCGACCCGCTACCAGTACGTCGTTTGACAAGCACACCCACAAAACCGCTGCTGACCCGCAAATCATGCTCCTTTCGCTGCAGATTTCGCTGCACATTTCACTTCCGTGTTTTACCGATTCCTGCGACACATAACACAGGAATCAGCCATTTTCCCTCATGGTTCATTCTTGATGGCCGCAGCGAAAGATACTAAAGAAACGGCGTTGAATTCACACTATTTCGGACAACACAGCTACACAATGCGCAATTCTATTAGCAACAAACAGAACTCATGCTCTAATGCACTGCTGAAGCAAGGATTTGAATGTCCGATCGCGTGCGTACCTCGTATGAGCTATTTGATTTTTACATATATCCGTTTAGTATGACGAAACGTAGGTACCCCACCTGGCGAAAAATAGGCATTGGAGACAAGACACGCCATTGCCTGAGGAATGCGAGTATGCGCCGGCCTCATGTTTTTATTGGCTGCGACAGTTTTTGTTGCTCCAAACGAATGCTGTAACTGGCGCTCTATTGGCGCCCAATACGGGTATGCGGGTATTAGCTGAGATGCGTCGTATGGTTCCACGGGAACGACGAGATTGAAGCAAAGTGCTAGCTGAATCACAGCCTTTGCATGCTTAGTATGCGGAACCATGTCAATGTGACCTTGAGGTGAAAAGCACCTACCCAGGCAGCACAGGACTGTTCGGCCTAAAACAGGCCGGTGTACTTTGGCCGGTGATTTCCTGTCCGGCCGTTTTCCGGCAGCCATGTTCGGCCCATGTCCAAATGTGGGCCTTTTGGCCGTATACGGCCGTACTCCCATGGCTGTTCAACGGCCAGTGTCCGTCGGCCAGTCGACCGGCTTACGGTCATACGGCCAGATTCAAGCCGTAGGGCTCCGGCCATTCTAAAGCCACCCGTGTACGGCCGAAGTACGTCCGCCGGAGGACAGCCGAGATGCGGTCGTCGGACTCCAGCCGGACTACAGCTACCGGAAATACGGCCGTGCTACGGGCATTGGAGTTCAGCCACAGTACGTTAGCTGTACTGAGGCCGGTCACTGCATGTCGTGCAAGCAGATGACTCATTCGCGCAGTGCAGAATCAGCACAAACCCATAATTTTGGGTCCAATGCAGCCACATCAAAGTGAGCTCGCGCGCAGCCACCAGCCGTCAAGCTTTCAGCGCAGCCTTGCTTAATTACCAGCCTCAGTTGACAGCAAAATTCTTTTATTAAACAGTGCTCACAAATTGTCGTTCCTTCAATTGCTGTGCCTCATTTACTGCCGAACACAGAAAATATTCAGTTCTTTGTAGAGCTTGAATAGATGTATTGTCCAGGTCCTGATATCCTCTGTGGGGCGGCTTACCTGTAATAAACAGGGAAAGAGGAGGGGGGGGGGGGGGGGGGGGGGCGGCGGAGGGCGCGGCGGAGGGCGCATACTTTAGTGGGTTGAATTTCAGAGAGATAAATTGCGCCGCTTTTAGCAAATTTCTTTTAGGGCAATATTCCGGAACACTTTCATGCTATGACTACATAAACTGTTTTTATAACAGTTGCTTGACCAATTTTGATGTATATAGAACTGGCGTGAATGCCTTTACGAAGCGTTTTTGTTCTTAACAAAACACTCCGCAGCATTTCATATAACTCCTTCACAAAAAAGTATATCCAGTTTTTGCCCATTTTTCTTGCAAAGACATTTTCTACTCGATCAACTTTTCTGATGGTCTTGCGCAGGGCTGATCATAAGAAGGAGCGAACAGGTACTTTCATTTTCAATCTATTTTAATTTTGTTTTCATGAGTATACGTCCACACCACTTAATAGTCCAAAAGAGCTTAATTTTCTTCTAATGTCATACTACGTTCAAAAAATTCTAGACGCGTCGCGAATGACGCCCTGCTTCAGGTGGCTGCAGTTGTATCCCTTTGTGTTCACGCAAGGAAAGGCGTAAAATTAGAGTTACATAATTTGTTTCAAACCAATAACATAGCAATGGTAGCATGCATACAGGAAACCTTGCATACTGCAACGAATAGGGCAATAAATATTTTATTGGTCAAGGTTGAATGCGTAGGGTTCTCAACCCGTCGGAGGCAAACTTGCGCCTCTGGAAGTTTATTTATTTATTTATTTATTTATTTATTTGTTTATTTATTAATTTTTATTCATTTATTTATTCATTGTTTTATTTATTTATTTATTTATTTATTTATTTATTTATTTATTTATTTGATGCCTGCTTGCCTTTGCATGCATTACAGAAGGGAGATACATAACACTAAGCATTAAATATGAGACAAAATAACAAAATAATTCTACAAAGCGCGCTGAAAATCGTCAATATAAACAGTTAATGCAATCATACGTCGAAGATAATTACACTGCAGTATTGATGTAAAATAAAATGAATCGCGCAAGGCGTCACCTTTAAAGGAAAATTAATAAGTTGCTTTTAGCTAGCGGTCCCACTTTGCGATATGTAGAATGGCGCTTTGACATACTTCTCCCCTTCTACAACAGTTTTCGAATGATAGGTATTACGAAAAAAGTTCAACCTGTGGTTTCGTCTGTGATCTTTCACGTCCTGCCATTTCAGTTTACTTTTACTTTCTCTCATGCTAAGTTGAGCGTGCCAATCGCACTGACATATTCTGAATGTTTTCAACCGTATCAACGAGCTTTTGGTGTAGGGATCCACGAAAACACATGCGTACTCCAAGATTGAGCGCACATGAGTGAAATACGGTTGTTCTTTTCAGTTAGATGGAGGTTCACTGAAATTTCGTCTCAGAAAGCCAAAAACATATGCAGCCGTAACTTTTATGGTGTGAACCTGCCTATTTGACCTCTACCCACTCCCTAAATAAACTCCTAGGTATTTATATTCCTCGGCCGTTGTCACAGCAGCATAATTTACGGTATACGTATCCAATTGGAATGAAGGTTTTCTTGTAAAGGTGCCGTTAACACACTGCTTAACATCCAAAACCTTTTCTGAATCAGCACACCAGGATGTTATTAAATTCGAATAAAGCTGCAGGTATACGGAATCACGTTCATTCGCTATAGTCCGGTTAAATACACAGTACTTTTGAACAAAGCTATAGGGCCAATAGTAATAACAATGCAAAAATCGATTCATTCAGTTCATAGGATGAAATGTACTACGCAGAAGGTGATATGCAACACCATCATTTGCTTTTTTGCAGTCCAAGAATATACAGTCAACCACTTTAAGCTTATCTATTGCAAGAGCCAAATCGTGCGTGAACTCAACAATCTGCGTTGAGCAAGAAAATCCTGACAAAATCCGTGCTTGCTAGGATGCTGGCGATTATGTTTACCCAAATGAGTCATATCCCAAGAGTAGCTAAGCTCACCTTCAAACATCGGAACTAAATTAACAGCTAGGCTTCGTCCGTGACAAGGCTCTGTTGTTATCGCAAATTTAAAATAATTTTTTTTCTAAATAGGCAGTCGTAAAATCCCCTGAAGTAACATAGTGCAGGGCATGAAGTTGATCCTACCAATGCACGAGCGAGTCTCTTCTACGTTTATCACCAACAACATAGTGCAACATTGCTCGTTGCAGTTTAATTGTAAGCAGAATAACTTGCGCTTTTGCTCGCACTTGCCTTTCTTTGGTGGGGAGTCCTTGACATGGCGCCGGTTGAGCTCCTGCGTGGTGGCCGCTTGCTCGACGCCCTTGAAGGCCAGTTATTTTGGTGAACCATCTCCATCTCGGATCGGACATCTCTGGCGGGTAGATGTCTCCAATGCTCTCCATTTCTTGAGCGGGCGAATAGCCTAGAGCTGATGCGTCGACGAAGCCGGCGGCCGAGGCGTGGTAGCGGCGATGACTGGCGAGGCTTAGCTCACCCGTCGGTGTGGCACAGTCTTCTTGTGGCAATAAATGACATTTCTATGGCCTAAAAGGTTCCCTGCTAATGTCCAGTGAGTCCTTGCACCTTCCCCGTTCACCGAGAACACTCATTACTGTTTGACAAACGATGTTCGTTCATTTAAAACGTAGAAACACGGAGCGGATGAAAAACGCGTCCCCGTCGTTCGGCTCCCTAACGGCTTTTTCTCCCCCCAGAAAAAGACCGGTCGGTCTCCTTCCAAACACGTCTGTGCATGAATTCTCGGCGCCCAGGCGCGAGCCGTTGTTCGGCTGTATGCCGTTTGCCGAAAAAATGACGTATAACCAGCTACCTTACGTAGGCCGGTCTCCTCTTGAACACCGGTTGCCGAATATTCTGTGGCCATTCGCTTGCCGTAATTCGGCCGATGACAGCTAACCGAATGAAAAACGTATATTCTGGGGCCGTACGTCCGCCGGACGCGCGGTTCACCGTTGAAACAACGAATGCACGGCAGCCGCGCTCCGGCCGGTCTCCTTTCGAACACCAACTGCCGCAAGAATACGCATATTCTGTGGCCGGTTGCTTGCCGTGCTTCGGCCGATTACCGCTTCCCGAAGAATAAACGGATGCCCTAAGGCCGTACTTCGGCCGTTCTCTTTCTCAACATCGGCAGCCGTAAGAGAACTCAATATCTGGCAGCCGGTTAGCTGCCGTTGTACGTCCGGACACGGGCGGACGGAAAAATGCCGAAGCGCTGGTTGCCGAATGTTGGCCGTTCAACGCATGATCAGTGGCTGCCAGAACCTGGATGCTGGCCGGACATGCCAGAAAGCGGCCATAGACGGGCCGGTCTTGGGGCACACTTTCTGTGCCGCCTGGGTATATACTTCACGTTTATGAACTGCAAGTAGGTAGTATCTTAATTTATTTAATATGCTAATTACACGACAGAGATTTCTTCTGAGTATATATACGTGTTGTGATGATGAATTGGAAAACAGCGTAAATTAGAACTAAATTTAGAGGCATAGATACCCTCTCTTTCTGAACCCAACCGTGAGATCTTACCGCGGGCTCTTCAATTCTGGTGGTTGGTGGCATCCGGCTGTTCAAACTGTTCTGGCCAGCCGTTCCCTGTTTCCTAAATGGAGTGCCAACTAAGCTGTCTCCGAGGGGGGCGAGCTAGCAAGGCAATTTGCTTCAACTTGGCAGACCAACTTTAAATGGTGGTAGAACCATTTAAACTTTAAACGGCGGCAGCGGAACAGCAATAATTACCACAACGCGATTCAAGCAACCAACCTTCCGACCACTTGTTTAGGCGGAGTACAACACTTGGGCTGATGTTTTTCAAATGACAATTTTACCATAGCTTGAAATGGAGCCACGCGGGTGCAAAGACAATAGTCGTTTTAAAATTTGCAGTTTTAGAGAAACTCTTGTTGATCACAGAATTATTTCAACACAGCCGCATTTAAGTGTAGTCGTATGAAATAAGCTTACTAAGATAGAAGCCATTTCTAGCCCTACCGCAAAATAATGGATAACCAGAGATGATGCCCAAAAGTTAGACTGCCAGTTCTGAAGAATCTTGCAGCGTGAAAAAGTTTGTAAGACAAAATTTCCGCATCCACCTCAACTGCCGCTTTTCGCGTAAAAAGTAAAGTATTCTTTCTCAGAAAACTTCGAAGCAAGAAACTTCGCCACCATTTCGAAGGGTTGCATTATTCCCTCCTGTGCTACAAACCGTCTCCTGGGTAACTGGATCGGTATAGCGAGTTCCCACGGTGGGTCACGCGTTTGAGTGTCGATATAGAATGAATTCGTTTAGGTTTTGGATATAGGAGAACAGATTGTCTTTGTAGCCCTGTGGCTGCAGTTAAGGCGGCCGTTAAAAGTCCCCCTCTGCAACTAACAGTTGCGAACAAAAAAAGAGTCGTTCAATGCGTAAGTGTGACCATTCAAGCCCCAAGTCCTCGAAACATACCCGCACTCTCTTCAGATATGGAGAGGTAGCAAATCACTACCATTTCTGTAAATAAGTAATTATGAACTGTTTATGAAGCTCATCGACATATATATTTGGGACGGAGTACAGTGTTGCCATCGGCATGATACACACCGGTGCATTTTAAGTGCCTTTCGAGGAAACTTCCAAGCGTTCCTATTTGACTGCCTAAAGCGCATTCTGTATTCTCTCACCCATCCTCGATCTTAGAGTTTACCCAAACTTCTCTTGTCCGCAAGTAGCCACTTCGTTACTCAGGTTTTCCAGTTATTATGTTTTTGCCGCCGGAAAATATGCCCGCCCAAATACTCCTGTTTTTCTTATTTGAGAAAGTACGTCCAGAAGGCGATTCTTAATTCCTAACCTTGATAGTCCGCTCTATGTTCAAGCTTGTTTTTTATCACCAAATAAATTAATAAAATATTTACACGAAGAGATACATTTAAATGTAATCAGCTGTGTAACGAGACTTCTAGATTTCTTGCAACAAGACTCCGCTAAGTGAATACATATTGCCTTTATAGAAGTGCCCACCGCCCCTTCTAACGACTATTCCAGGCAACCACCTCCAGCTGGGAAGTTCGTTGCCTTCCATACCTTTGCCCAAATCGCTAAGAATGAAAGAGGGTGCATACATTACTGCAACAACACGAAGCAGCCTATCCGTGCTCGTGTATGCGTGCGTGGGAAAATAAAAAAAGTGGGCACTGGCTGAGCCTGCAATTTATGGCATGTCGAAAGCTTTTTCTTGGCTTGTACCCGAGCCATGTACTTAGTAACTCTCTACTGTTTTCTGCGGCAAAAATTCTCTGTTTCGTGCTTCTATTTCTTATAAGGGATTCTACAAGCAGGCAAGTGTAACATCTGCACACTGTTGTAAATGTCTGCCCAGTCAGGCTCTTGAGCGCGAAAGCACCAGTTACACTTTCGCAAGCGATGATCGATAATACTGTTTCGCACAGACGTACGCCAATGAAGCAAACTTGGGGGAACCTCGAAGCTGTTTCTTCGTTTAGAAAGAACAGATTTGGGAACGAAAATTGCTTTTATTGGAAAGAATGCGGGCACACGCCAGCTTTGTGCAAAGAACCTGGATACCAATGCCGCCAGCTAAAGTGAAGCCAAAGCCTGAGCGTTCGTCTTTGTCTGTACCGAATCTCACTCCAATATACAAGACTCAGAGCACTAGAAGATCGTTACGCCATTAGGGTAGGAAGTGGAATATTTACTTGCGGTTTTGCAGAGTTTGCTCTATATCGAAATTGTGCGGGACTTGCTATCAACGTGATTTTTACCACATAAGTCACATTGCATCCAGTTCGCTTTCCCGACCCAATCAGAAAATAAAGATAGGCTGCCCTGGTAGAGGACATGTCAAACATATACTCCAAAATATTGTTGTAGGGTGATTATAGGGTTTTTATTTAACGAATATTTTCTTACTTATCTAAGGAACCGACAGTATTTAGTGATTTCTTTCGAAGCCCGCGTGTACAAACAAACAGACGCACGAATTTTCATTTTTGTAATAAACGCGTAAATAGTGCGTTGTGTGAGTTGATTACCATATCTATGTGCTTTAGGCGAGAACCTTCGCGATTTCTGTAAAAGATACGCATTTTGTAATGCGCGTTGCAGTGACAAAAAACGGAGTAAGCGGTCCTGCTGTCTCCGGGTGTGTAGTTTTAGTTTGTCTCTACAGTTGGTGGCAAACGGTCGCATAACGTAGTTAACTACTTCCGATTCAGCTTTTAACGCACCATGGCAGATTGACCGTAAGAAACCCGGCGGGGGCTCAGGCGCTGAGGCGTTGTGCTGCTCATCTCGAGTACCGGGGGTTAGGCTCCACCAGCATCCGCAGTTTAACAGGTGGTGAAAACGAAAAAAAGCTTCTGTGCCGAGAATAGGCTTCAGGGTAGAGGTACCCTCGCACTTTGAATTAGCCTGTCGATTTTCAATACGGCGCGCATCTCAAAGCTCAGGAGTTGTTTTGGCACGAATACCGTTCATGGGGGGAGTTTTTCCCACCGGCTATATGCGTTAACGAGAATGTGGGTATGTTTAAATAGATAAGTAAAACGAATATTGAACATACCATCTTCCTTGAGAACGGTTGAGTGCGCAAATGAGGAAATTACAAATACCTCCAAATTGGACGTACTTGACCAGAAGCCAGAAGAAATTGCATCCACATGTCTCAGGGGATTCCAAGCTAGTGGAACAAGGAATAGGCACAGAAACTTAGCCGGCTTAGGGAAAGCGGCTTTTCGGAACCACTCCTTCACTTTCTTTGGGATGTAAAATATAGAAACACTTTTGTTAGGTAAGACTCAGAAGTTGTCTACAATATTTCGTTGGACTATGGGAGGTAATTTATAGAAAAAATTCCCCCGCACTTTCCCGAAGGGAATCGTGCAGAAATGCGAACGCATTGGGTGCACCGATGAGTGTGTTGCGAGTAATGGCGTAATTAATGACGAGAGTGTGAACGTAATCATTTATTCATCAGCACCTGTTTGTGTTATCGTTGTACCTGACGGCCACAATCACTGCCTTGTGATCGCTCAAGTGCACGGTCAAAGGGTCTTTGAGAAGCATACGTGCGTCACAGTTTCGCGTAAAGACCAGATGAATGCAACTGCCGTAAATGGTAGTGGGGCACGTGTTGAAGCTGGCAGAGAGACAATGCATAGAGTGCCTGGTCTGCATGTACTCGACCAGCCACTCGCCACTCTTCTTGCGCACGTCAACGTTGAAGTCGCCAACCAAGACTATGGGGTCAGAGGGTTTGGAGCGCACGCGCACACTTTCCATAGCCGCGTCCAGCTGCGAGGCAACGGCGTCTCGAGCGAGATTGGGCGCGAGGTACACGGTCACCACAAAGACTCCGTCTCCGGTGTAGGCAAGGGTGTGCAAGTCCTTGTACGGAGACGTGTCTCGAACGGGAGACGTGGCAACGGCGTGCGATATCAAGTTCCCATACACGTTAGACAGGAGACTAACACCGCAGTACTCGCCGTCCTTGCCGCTTCGAGCAAACTAGTACAGCTCGCTTCAAGCGCATGCGTTCGGCATTGAGCGCGGAGAGATAACACCTGCGGGCGCACGCCGACGGAGCACGACAACCCCCGACTAAGAAATGCATTCGCATTTACGACGACGACGACGACGAAGGCAGAACTACGAGGCGCGCGCTCACGTGCGCTCGCGCTGGAGGAATGCAGGCGCACGCCGCTCGATGGACGCAATACAACCCCCGACTAATAAATGCATTCGCATTTAAAAATCGAAAGGTTTCACAACGAGCGCCTGCGAGATCACAAGAACGCATGTGCGACGCTACAAACGCTGGGCACTTGGCCGCTCATTGCAAAAAATGGAAATGCGAACCACATTTTGAAAGAACAACAATATTGGCACGCTTCCACAAGCGAACGACCAGAGGAGTTATACAAGCCTTTAGTATGGCATCAGGGAGCTATGGCGCATGCGTGATACAGCCATCAGTGCTTCTTAAGGGCAAGAAAATTCAAATTTTGCGCAAAGACGTGGGTCGTGTGAGTGTGAGTGAGACTGAGGGGTAGGCGAGCACTTGTGACGACATCTGAGTGAAACCACGGGAAAAAGAGGAGACGATTAAAACTATCAATGACGAAACACAGATTAGGTTTTGTGTGCGGGTTTTGAGTGTTTTCTTTCTGTGTTTACGTTTCCAATGTGTTCCCATAAATTAAGTTCGGAAAATGAAGTCAGTTTATAGTTGCGCTTTGCACAGTATCGCTTTTATTGCGCTTGTCTTGCCGTCCTTCGTTCTTGCCAATATAAAGTTAACGCAGTGTTTTGTAAGCAGCAATATGACAGCTTTCAAGCCCAGAAGCAAGCTCTCATTTACCTAGAAACGTTAAGGAGTGCTGCTGCAGAATTTAGTATAAAAATGCAGTAACATTTTGAGCTATTGAATCACGGGAAAATTTTAGCACCACTCATGGCTACCGATTGAGAGCATCGAGTTTTATGGTAACGTGGCTAACAGCTTGTTGCTGCAACGAACGGGGGAAAAATGGTTTCCCAGGCGGCACAGTCTCCAGATACATCGACCTATATTGATGTCCAGCGTCACGGTTGTCAAGTGTGGGAACAGCGTAAACGACCTAATTACAAATGAAACAAAGTCGGATAACTCAGCTACTCTACTTCTACTCCCCGCCCGAAAGGATGGGAAAACAAAACGGTAAAGCAGCAAAAGAAAACTTCGTTACTGTGGATTTACTAGACCAGTCTTTGCACTGTTTTCATGCCATGATTAGTCGCGTATTTTGTTCCGTCAAAACAACGCTGAAGGGTACGCGAAACGGGGATAGCCCTATACTGCCTGCTCTTTTGTGCGAAATGAGACGGAAACCAACGGAGGATGCACGCAATTGGAGGCAGATGCTCCATTGTCCGCCGCGACTGGGACGGCAAAGACGCTGTGTGCTACAAGCCGCAAGAGTAGTCCTGAGCAAGCCGCGTCTGTACCACAGCTAGGCGCAGTCAGCACCATTTGGAATGACTCTAAAAACAGGAGGGCTTCTGGAACACGAACAGATACTAATGATGTAGAGTTTAGTTGCGCTGCGATCGAAGTAATTGTGGCATGAAGCGTGGTTCCATGCTGCGTACGTATGCTATGGTTCTGGGGCGGTTATAGCAGTGTAGACCTTTATGGCTTCTTGCGTAACTTTCACACCGCTATCAGTGTACTGTTTGGCACGCTGTGTAACCTAACGTGCGGAATTTGGTGAATAGGTACTCAACATTTACACTTTGGTGGCACATGCAGGCCCCACCGTTCTCAAACTCTGTATATATGCGAAATTCTCTTTTAGCCGCAGATAGAAGTGAACCTTTTGGGACACATTTTGATAAGACAGTGTGCTACTTAAAGGGGCCCTGAAAGGCATTTTGAGCACACTAAATGAACTAGCGCAATCGCTAGATTGGGTCGCCAACGTCACCTGTGCCAAGTATTACTCTTTTACGCGCAGCGGAAAGCTCACACTTTTGTTGCAAAGTTTGTCGCTTTTTTCTCACCCTTTCCTTCGTGTTTTTGGACGCCGCCATCTTCACATGTCTACATCATCGATTCCCAGATGTTCGTCATGAGCTAGACATCCTGCTATTGGGCGGCTTTTTCACGCACTTCCGGCAAAGAGATGAGTCGTCTGCTCAGCGTCGGCTCGCCGGCTGATCTGCCAGCGGAGTGCCGGAGTGCTTTGACATTTTGCGACAAACGAAACAAGTGTAAACAAACGCTTAACCGTTTGTATTGAATGCAACACGGCCATAACACGACGTGGATTTTATCTTACGTGAGTACGTACCATAAAGAAAGTCCCGTGGCACTTCTTTGGTGCAATCGCAGAGAACGCCCTGAGCCGAATGCCCGGGTTTGACGCGTACATTTTATTCAACTTCAAAACAATCCACAGATGCGTTTCGAACGAACGCAACGTCACAACATGCGTTGCAAGTCTGAACCGCGATTGACCGACGATGAGTTGCCTCCTCCTGCCTGTCGTAAATACGGCACTCACCTCACACCCGGTTTGCGGGGACGAGCAGCAAGTCACAACTCTGGCGCGCAAGCGAGAAGGCTTTTAGCCAGGCACACTGCACATACCACATGCGAGGTTGAGTGGTACGTCGTTCGAGAAAGATAATCCAGACCATGGGAAGCACTATCCACCCGCAGAAGTACAATGTCGCATTTCATCGCGAAACGAACGCGTCCACAACACACAGGAGGCGATGCACACACACACACACAGCTTCGGTCGCTGCATTGGCTTAGCTGCAAGCTTCGGTCGGACAATCAGCGATGCTACGACGATACAGAGCTGCGTGAGGACGACGTGCTAACCACTTCAAGTATTTAAAAACACAGGGGCAAAGAACTAGGTTCATCGGAAGCAAAAAATCTTTCCTCCAGTATAGTGCCTGAAATATACTGGCTAGTGTGCCGAGGGCGGGCTCCAGGCGGGCGCAGGAAGCGATGTACGCGGCCGTCTGCCGCTTGGGGCGCTGCCGTGCGGGAGTGTGCGCGTTCATCCGGCCCGAGCAGATCGCGCGGTTACCTCCGAGCTGCGTAGCAGACGGCAGCGCGGCAGAACTTTCCATTCCCGCTTGCGACGAAAGCGAGCGAAAGCGACGGGAATTCTGTCGCGCAACCAAAATTTGTCCCGACCATTCGACAAAAACGATCGTAGCGCGACAAAGCGACGGAATTCCTGCCGCTCTCACTCGCTTTCGTCGCAAGTGCGAACGGGCCTTTACGCGCAATCTCCGCCCCACATAAAACAAGCTCTTGCTTGTCGCCTGAGCATACGGTTGATATCTGACTACGTTACACTGTGCTTGCCAGTGTATTTAAACGATGTCACTAGGTTTGAAACGTACGCGCTCGGCGTGCAGCTTTGTAAACGCAAGCGGTTTCACATACGCACGCTATTTTGCTGCTAATAGAGTTTTAGTACAGCGTTTGTGGCCTTTGCATACGCTAAACGATAAATTTTTGCGTCCCGCTACGTGACACCGCGATGGGAGTTTTAGTAGAGCGTCTCATCAGTTTTGCGTAGCGACACACTAATGCATACGGCGCCATCTGTCAAATGTTTTCCGAAATGTCTCGCCGGCTGATCTGCTAGCGGAGTGCCGGAGTGTTCGGACATTTTACGACTATCCAAACAAGTGCAAACAAACGCTTTCCCGTCAGTGTTGAATGCAACACATGGGTGCAGCTTGTCAGAACACGGGTTCTCGCTGATCGAGTGCAGCGTTGGTTTGCTCTTCGCCTTCACGTTCATCGCCGCTGATAAAGCGATCCGATCCGGCGCGTTTTGTGCACGAGTTCTGTGATCGGTTGAAAATGTATTTTTTCACATGCCGCCGGTAGTAGGAATTACAACCACCGCAAAATAACACCCGGCACCAGCGGGGCCACATCTGAGACCGCGCTTTTTGGATAAACAGTGCGCGGTGCACCAAAGGGAACGAGCGCACGATTCTCCCCACGCGGCTGCGAGTTCGCCGCCGATACCAACTGCAGCCCTGCAGCTACGTACACCGCGAAAGGGCAAGGCCAGGCCGCACACATGCGGCCAGGTCATTCGTTCGCTTTTCCAGCCTGTGTCCATGGTGTCTACAGAGATGAAAAAGCCGAAAGAGCTGGCCCGTAGCAGACGGCAGTCTGTGGGAGCGCAATAGCGGAAGTACGTCACCGCTGAGGAGCGGAGCATCATGGGAGGGGAGGCCAACAGCGAAGAAACAGTTGAAAGGAGGAGGAAATACGGCGCGACGATAATTCGCCGTTTTTGATTTACGATTTCTCAGCTAATACTCATCGCTTTAACAAAATTCTTGCAGGAGGAGATTGCTAATACATTGCTTTATTTGGTTACATGTACATCCATGCATCGGCGGAAGGCATTTCAGGACCCCTTTAAGAAACATTTTACATGGTTGTTAGCTTTTCAGACCACCAGAAAAGCCAAATCGACGTTCGAATCAATGCTGTATATGCGGGGTATACAAAAACATACAAAGCTGCATTTGGCGTGTTACTGAAGACAAACTCTAAAACTGCGTCAAACATTCTTATTGTTAGAAATAATTCGAATCGTTTATATTTGGAAAGAATGTACTGTTTCACTTCTCCATGATTCTGAATACACCTGAACATTCAGATGTGACAGACAGGAGATTTGACATTTCACGGAACTTCTAATTACAAAATCTACAACATGCTCGCTGTAACTGCGGTATTCAAATTCATATATTTACTACTTAGCCGAGCACTTCAGAAAAAAAAATTTATGTACCGCTTGATGTGTAAAAAGGGCATAGACTCAGGAATTACAGATATTAAAATTCGGGGTTTGTTTCTGAAACGCATTGAAGATGTGTGGAAAGAACCTCCAATTATCAACTCTTAAAGTCCATATTCTTCCACAGGAAAATGTGCGTGCCTGAAGTACAGTACGTATTGACGCCCAAATTGAAATGCAATAAAAGCACTTGTGTTTCGAAACCACCACGAATTTGTTTTATTTCATTTTGTTTTGAAGTTGCCTCAGTTTTTTTCACAAGCCCCTTCGGGCTCGTATTAGGAAGCTGATAGTTCCGCAGACCCCTTGTTGGTGGCATTATCCACTGAAAAGAGACGAATCTTTAGTACTTAAAACACAGTTAAGGAAAATGCGAGCAATTTAACTTTCTCCTTCTCTTTATGCCAGAGCGTTCGATTGACGTGGCTTGTGAGGATTCAGGAGCCTTACACGAAAATTGAGGGTTTATACCGCGTTGACCAAAAGCTAGTTATAACGCAGTAGTTGTAACTAGTGCATTAAAATTTCAATCGATGGGCAAGTGCAGCATATTGGCATGCATGTATTTAGATAAACTCGTCATGCTAGAACTGAACACCTTTTTTACCAGCACGGTAACTCCTGCTCAAACTTTATTACAGAAGTGACCACCTTTATTACTAGTGCAGTCACTCTTTGCGTCATACAATGTCAGTGACGCGTTAAACCTGCGGAATATATCCAACGCTGAGCGTGCTTTACATGAGGTAGCACTTTCAGGGCTAGATAAGGCGACCGTCAATAAAGGGGCATATTTCCACTCAATAAAAAAAGCCCAGAAGGGTTCCCTTCCAGGTCCGTTATTTTTATTTGCACTCAGAGAAAAATTGTTGCGCATAATCATGGGGCCCTCAACCAGGCTCTTTGAACATAGCGAATGACGAGTAGTGCAGCAGCTCCTGTAATCAAGGGCAAACAGAAACAGAAAATTGTCCTGACATGTACAGTGAGCAAAACTAGAAATTTCAGAGGTAAATACCCGTGTTTCGTCGGCGCGTTAAACACTTCAAACAATCAAGAGGAAAATCCCAGCGCTTACTCCTAAAAGACATGCGGAACCACAATTTTGGGACACACAAGTGATGCTGCTGAATCTTTTGTCTGGGTATGAGAGCAGCTTCTTTCGCTTGTTTCAAGACCCCTGCGTTAGGAAGAAGCGGCAAATATTAGGCACTCCTTTTGCGAGTGGCAAGATTGGAGCTTGCTGAATGTCCAGCGTTTATAACCAACCAGTACCGGTGGTATGATGTGTTCTTGTGAATGTGGAAACGCTGGGGACTATAAACCAGATAAAAGGCATGCATGATAATGAGTCAAACGGGACATGAATTTTTACCTTCCCCATGCAACATAGAAATTGAAAGCACTGAAGCGATATGCAAGGCTGGCGAAGTGCGCAGAAATATTCCACAATGAGAATCACCCGCCGGCTCTTGTAGCTAAGGGAGAAGAAATGCATTTATTTTCTTCGGGCGACTTTGTTTTCTTTTGAAGTTTTCCTGGTTGTAGCTGTCACACCAAATGGCTTTTTTCTATACGTCATTCAAAGTTACCCGTTCGTGACAGCAAGTTAAATAGCTGGTAAACTTTCACAAACTTTTGATTCCGTGTTATCCGCGGAAGGAAAAAAAAGCAGTTATAAATTTGGTACTGCATAAGCGCACCCCCTGTCGTTTTTTATTATTTTCTTAAAATATAGAGTACGGCAGCCAAAAACACAGCTGTGAAATTTTTGACAGAAATGACAGTTTGCGAGGACCCTGGCACGGTAGTTTAGATGTTGCCTTTGCAAAGGAGCGTTAAAACATACCGGATACGAAACAACAAAAGTACCACACATGAACCTGTCAGTGATTGACGAGGACAGAAGCACCGGCATGAAATTAGATTTTAGATTTTCTTTTAGTGCATAGGCTTAGCGCGATGTACTTGCTGTGTTCACAGGCCAAGTTTATACCAAGTAACGGGTGTAATAGTGCGTCATATTTGGGAATTCTCTTCACGAACACACTACTACACATAGCAAGAACTAGTAAAAGAAAGCCACGTAACCCCACCTATGCAAACTTAAAGAAATACTTGCACCAGTTCCCAAAAAAAATGCTGTACAAATGAGTACTGCGGTCATCAAACGAGAGACCGAGACTTTGACAGCAATGTTACCAGCATTCCGAGAGAAACCACACTGAGAACGAGTTTTGCCTATTAGAACTTCGCTTGTTTGCCCGCCCCCTCTCGACGGTTTGAGCGCCTGGCTTTAATTTTAGAAAAGGTGCTACCCCTGTTAGAACAATTTGAAAAAGGACGATCAAATATTTATTGTCAACAATCAAGAAATATTTTTCAGTTCAGTGAAGCGTTTTACAAAACTGAATCTCAGGTCAACCTCTCGGATAGGCGAATACCCACTGTGGAGAGGACAATTCGAAGAGAATGTGGTCTTCTTTCGGTGCTTAGTGCATATCTTTTTTTAATTACCCCTTTCGTCATGAACGGTGAAATAAATTGGTTGTTCTGCCAGCTGCAATCTGAGCGGTAACAAAGCAGAGAGGTCATCAATATTCTACACATATCAAGGCGATAAATGGCGCTACACAGTCTCGCTATGCCAGGAGACAGCTGCCGAGGCGGCGTCAGCGAAGGCTAAGGAAGCTGTGCAGGCTGGTTCTAGCGCTCAGACAATACTAAATGCAGCTCAGTGTGGGCCAAACATATCTCATCCT
This sequence comes from Haemaphysalis longicornis, assembly GCF_048455015.1. Classification (NCBI taxonomy): domain Eukaryota; kingdom Metazoa; phylum Arthropoda; class Arachnida; order Ixodida; family Ixodidae; genus Haemaphysalis; species Haemaphysalis longicornis. The sequence goes on from NW_027526385.1 coordinate 23,750,433, forward strand.
TAGGGTACCTGTATAAGCACAATACAAATCCACGTGTTTATCTCCTACATTGGTTACTTGCGTCAGCCAGACAGATGACGAAACAAAAGCATAGTGAGGATGCATAGAACCGGATTGTTTGGAAACGTTTTATAGCAGTAGTCGTATGAATCTGTCCATAAAGTTCATGCATTTTGCAGGGATTTGACCCACCGCCACGTTGGGGGCCAGTTCACGCTGCCCGTATGTAACTTCGTCACGTGCATGTTTTTATGGTGCAGAACGAGGTGGCTGATAACTGTACCCTAAAACTGAGTCGAACGCGCCGGTGGGACTAACTAAAATTCTCACATGCCGACCGATGCTTTTTCCATACCCAGGTTGGTCATGTACTCTTACTTATTCATACTGGGCATACGTGACCCTTCGCCAAGATGCGAAGCTTTTAATCAGAGTCACTTGTTCCGTTGTTTTCATTTTCCTTTTATCCTGGTAATTATGCGTGTTAACTTTCAGGACTCATCATTAGCAGCTGTGTTCAATAAATGTGCCACCCACGCTTCATCACCGCGTGTAAGCGCCGCCTTGGCGCACATTTTACGTATCCCCTCTTGACTTGGGCAGCTTTGCGTTTTCTTTGAATCAAAGCAATCAGTTGTCGCTCAGTTAACTCTCCTAAAGATATATTTTTACCACGATGCTTACCGCCAAAGTCAGCCGAGTGAGCTAACGGGAGTAACGTCCTAGCCAAAGGAGAGAAAACGCTTCCAAAAGCTGAACTAACCAGAAATGATCATTGCAACCCATGTCACTTCCATAATAAATGAACACACCTCTCGAGCAATTCCTTTGCAATAAATATTTCTTTGCGCTCAGATGTTATGTCAAAGCAAAAAGCCGCTTCGGTTCTTATGGCTGACAAAAAACGTAAAAAAAGCAAATAACCACGACTTCGTCCATACTCTGCGAAATACCACTTCTGCATGGAGCCGTCGCTTCTTATGCGGTTAGCAAGTACTCTTTTATAATTACAAATTGTATAACAAGATTTCACTATGAACCCACCAAATAACTCTGTGATCGTGCTCAATCGTGTTTTCGTAAACTCGTTACCTGTATCCCAGAGAAAGCCGACTTATATTATTTTCTTCACAAGTGAGCAAAGCACCTTACTTCCACAAGTTTGCATTTTTAACAGAACAAACATGCGAGGACGCGGATTGTTAGGCATGAGTTATTTTCCGTAGTCTTTCTAGGCGCTGTCTTACCACATAGCCCTTAGTCACGACATACAGGGCAGCTTTCAACTTGATTTTTTGTTTATTAAGGAGTTGACTTGCGAGTTAAATTTCAATTTGTATACCTCGTTTCTCAATTTGTATACCTCGTTTCTCAACGCAGGAATAAGTCTTGAATACTGCAATTAATCCAAGAATTGCGAATCTCTCTGTTCCGTACCCTTTTCCGGGGGGCCGCGATTCACGTGGCAACCTGTGTGCCGCGCACTCACCCTGCAGAAGTAGCGCGAACCTAGAAATCTCGCCATTTTCGAGAAGCAGGAAAGCAATCAGCACCCCAACCTGTCACTCATTTTTGCATATCCTACCTGAAGCCTTGGTTAGCCATGCCAAAATTCTTCTAAAACGTGCGGAACAAACTGCATCGTATAAAACATGCGACACAGTTCAACCATGCCAAACTCGAACACAACTATATTGTTGCTAAACTAACGATAAATAAGAATCACCAAAAACAGAAGCCGGCTGACATACTGATTCCGGCATTCACCGCGAAAATCACCGCTAAAATCCTTTTGGGGAATAAACGTTCCAAATCTCCTGTTGCATCTTATCTCGGCTTACGTCATTGTATACTGTCAATCGCCATACACTGCAGAATGACGAAGGGGGCTTGTTTTGACTTAAGAACGGTATCTCTCTAATACCGAATTCTGACGGAGTACAAGCGTTGTGTAATACGAACGCAACTACTGCAGGAAAACATGAAGTGATAAAGAGGGCTTCATGCTGGGGATCACGGGGACGACGTTTGACGGGGCCACTGACCGTTGCCTCTCGGTTGCCCGGCATTCCTTTGCAGTGGTTGGCAGTTTTGCGCATTCCAACTGCCTTTTCGCTGCAATATTTCACCACTTCCGTCTTTGGTTTCATTCCTCAAGACGGCGCTGATCCTAAGCTGAATTCATGCCATTCGGTTCTGTGACAGGATAGCTATTTATCACATCCAGCTTGATTGCGACACTGAACTTTCCTACAACAAATTTGTCTGTTCTTGTATGCTTTGCTTTCTGCGCTTTAACTTATCGATTTGCCCTTCATGGGGTGAGGCAATGTCGTTCGTACTTTGTTCATTGTGGCGCTAGGAGCTGACCCCGTAGACTTGCAACCCAAGCTTCAGGGTCTTCCATGGGCTTGGTACTTGTACAACCTTTATTAAGTATTTTCTGTGCATTTTGATTTTAAAATTTCACTTGTGTAGTTTTGGGTCAACGAAATGATTGTATTGCTCACTTAAAGCTTCTTATTTTTATTCTCTAGGTGATTATTACAGAGTAAACAAAAGAAAAAAGATAATTACAGCAGGAGAGAGAGAAACTTGTGAAATCCAACGAAATCCTGGCGTCAGTTAAGCGAACGTTCCATGATGTTTGTGCTTTAGTTCATCGATACTTGCCGTTATGCTTATGCACATTCTTATCAAATTATTACACAATATCTCAAGTGATTCGATTACTTTTAGGGTCAGTTCCTTCACGTGGAGCCCAAATTTACTCTTTTTTGTTACGAAAACCTGCCGTGAATACCGAGAACTATCTTTGATAACAGAGCATGCATACTACAAGTAGTTCAGAGTTTCTTTTTTTTTCCACTAACGTCGATGCATCTTTATAACAGTTCAGTTGCATTATGCTAGCGTAAATAAATATGGCGCGGCAGCAAGATGTTATATGCGCATTTAATGCATAGCCTTCTTTGCCGAGTAAGCTCATAGCCAGGACCGTGTATGAACTTGCACATCGCTATTTATATTTCGTCTGTATGGCACCGCTCGGCGCATCAACATTAAACACTGGGCTACACGCGACGGAGCATTGCGTAAATCTGGTTGAAACCCCAGGCGCTCGAAAATCTTGTGAACGAAACCAAACGAGTTGTCTGTGAATCGTTTGCTGAAGCCACAGTACGCTGCAGTGAAAGGAGCCTGATTTCCGGGTCGGCAGCAGTCTTGTGGGTGTGCTTGGCGAGTGAAGTTTTGCTCGCGGGTTGCTTAGGCAAAGGTGCGACGACATTGGTCCAGCTGCTTGGCTTGTACGGCAGACGCTATCGTTGCAGAGAGCTCAGGTTATGGAACGCGGCGGTGGCGTTTCACAAGCTGACCGGATGTCCACATAGGCGGCGGACGAGTAAAAACAGCAGCTGCTGCTGCTACACGCTGCCCTATGGAGGCGCCAACTATCGGCACTCATTGGCATCATTAAGCACTACACTTCATCTCTACAAGACGGCAGCACAATCTGAATGGACAAGTTAGGGGGAAGTACAGTGGCCTCCGCGATCGGCTGCCGGCAGCGCCCCGCCGCTTGCAGCCGATCGCGGATGCCACGGAAGAAAATAAGGCGTGTTCATACATCTACCCGGACATGACTTCATGGCTCACTCGGTAGAGCGTTTCACACCTCTCGTTGCGGCCTGAGTGATCGTGGGATCAAAACCTTGCGCCGCCACAATAATAGAACTTTTTGTGGTGATGTACTTTCCGTGACGGATATGACGTCAGTGAGGTCTGTGTACCCCAGCATAAAGCAATTTCGTGTTAACACTTTCTAGTAAAAGTAAACATATAACCAACAAACGTAGGTGAGGATGACTGGTGTAAAGGGCCAGGTTGTCATGATGCATGATAAGAATTGAGATGTCAGAATTTGAATTCAGTAAGAAACTCAAAATGCGCATAATGGAAAACATGGGCTGGTCTTTTAAACGTATGATGGTGTATTGGGATATGCTGTCTGTGTAGTTGTGCGAAGTGTTTGCGTCATGTTGTGTCAAGTGCTTTGTATTGTGTGAGTATTTGGATTACGAATAGGCCCTCTCCACACCTGCTGAACAAGGGTCTTGGAGATCCTGTGAGCAGGTGGGAGTGTGTTACATGGGTGTGGCCTATAATAACCTTGCTAAAGGAACTTCAGTTATTCTTTTGCGTGAGTCAGTGGTGTAAAGTCCCAAGTGTGGTTTTGTTACGCGTGATTTGTTATCGGTCTGTTCACTCCACTGTCTTTCCATTTGTTACGAAGGTGTTGTAGAATTTGTAGCTTGAGGTCAGTGCGCGATAGAGTGTGTAGTAGTGGTGCTCTGTCAGCTGTGTTCCTGAGTACGGAAGCAGCATGCCCTCGCATCACCCACCTCATTGCCACTGATCCCAGCGTAGGTTGGAACCCAGCACATGACTAAAGCAAGTTTTTTGGGATAAATAGACTTGATAGTGCTGATATTTTAAAAATGTGCGAGTAAGAAGGCTGTATTTGTGTTCTGGGTGAGTTAATCTATTTATCGAAAGCAACTTCCATTTTGACTTCAGCCATCATTTTCGATACGAGCACGTGACCATAAAGCCATAAGCAAGGTCTCACAGTGCGTACAATGCCAACATGCGCAAAAGTGTTTGTACGTTCGGACGTGCACGCGTTTGCTGTCATCTGGGTGCGCGTAGTGAGTGGGTTTGTGTGTGGGCTAATCGTTAATATGGAAGTTTAATAACTGTACGGTAGTCTTTTATTATTTTACGGAGGGCAAAGGGGCCGGAAGGGGGAGAAGGGTAAAACAAGAAAGGGAGAGATGTCAGATGGCATTGATCACTAAATATCCTGGGGAGTAAAAACGAGTTACTGAATGCGGAGATAGAGGGAAATAGTCCCCGACTTAACTACGTTTGCGAGGCCACTCTCAAGAAGAAGAAGCCGTATCATGCTACAAATCATGCTACAAATCATGCTACAAATCATGCTACAAATCATTCCGTATCGTGCTACAAATATCTTGGCGTCCACTTGACTTCATCGCTATCCTAGACCACCCACATCGATTCCATCTGCTCTACAGCATCCTGTACACTCGGCTACCTTCGACGCAACCTCAAGTGCGCATCTCCCAACATAAAAAAACTAGCTTTCATCACCTTCGTCCGACCTAAACTTGAATATGCTTCAGCAATCTGGCATCCTTCACAAGCCCACCTAACAACTAAATTAGAGTCCATCCAAAATCATGCAGCTCGCTTCATATATTCGCAATATTCACACAAAACCAGCGTTACCGAGCTAAAACACTCTCTTTCCCTCCCAACTCTTGAATCCCGCCGCTTGATCACCCGTCTAGGCCTTCTTCACCGCTTCTACTATCATCCACGCTCAAGGCATCAATTGCTCCAATCTGCACACAGAACTTCATCGCGCATAACTCACAGCAGACCCATTGCACGTATAAATGGCCGGACGGCAGCATTTATCACCTCATTTTTTCCTAATGCAATAGCCCTCGGGAATGCCTTACCGGATGACTCCACATCATGCGCCAACAGGGAAACGTTCCGCGCAAAGCTGAACGAACGTTTTTTCTGATAATTTCAACTACTCCGTGTTTATCGCTAATCGTTTTAGAATTGTACTTAGTTTTGCTCTGCAATTGTTTAACATATGTAAAACATCGTTTATTCTTTTTTATTTTTGTTCTAGTTCGTTCATGTGATTTCTGATTCCTGTCTCCTGTGTAAACTTATTTGCTTTTTTTTTTGCTTTTTTCTGTTGAACATTGTACCCTATCTTGTCACTTGTCCCCCCTTATGTAATGCCTTCGGGCCCTTAAGGGCAACATAAATGAAATGAAATGAAATGAAAAGTATGATGAGTAAGAAGAAAAGTCATCGTCGTCGAGTGTCGTGAAGGGGCTATCCCGGATAAATGTATTTCAAGTAAACTTTGCGCATCTATTCACAGCGGCTCGTAGCGTTTGGCAAGCCTACACGCAAAATATTAATTCGGTCATAGGGAAAGGGCAAATGAACATATAAAAGATCTCAGGAACGTTTTTCTCTCTAGTTGTTGAATTGAGCGCTTAGGAATAATTTAGTGAAACACCAACTGCAGAAGCAATCTCTCTTTTATCCCTAATTCTGATAGTTTACGTGCAATTTATTTTTAATAACTTTAAAATCTAATATGCAACAATAATGGGGGCAAAAACCGCACTCATCTGATTCGGTAAGCTTGACTAAGGAGGAAATATAGAGACGTATCATTTCTAGCGAAGCAACGACTGCCATGCGGGAGTTTTAGTCTTACAGCTGGTGCACGTTGTAAAACACGTGTATCAGAGACTCCAGCTTTCTATTTTCTCATGTTGAACCTCGTACAGAATGCACCAGGTATTTGTGTAATCGCACACTCTACGGCCAAGTCAGATGTCAACGCTCTGTACACCCGTGCACCGTAGTTGAAAAAAAAAACATAAGTTTGCATTGCCGCTGTTGATTTTTTTTTACATTCCTCTAAGGCATCGGATGTGGTTTCCGGCCACCGCTTTCGCGAAGCATTTGCTAAGGCTTGTGCCTTGGCAACTACGACAATTCGGTGAGGCATTTCCGGTGTTTAAAGATCATCTCTGATACCAGAACGCCGTTGCATTGCCCCGGCCATTCTGAGCCAGAATAAATGGGGTTTCGAACCCTTATTTTAGGGTACGCTCATTGACGGATTTTAGTATGACTCAAGTGCTGCATCTGTATGCGTTTTATTTATCAATGGAATTTCCCGGTAGTGACACTTTGCTGTCTTCAATAAATGCACATTAATCATTCCTTATCTTCTGCAGCCAGTCGATGCCTGGCCTTGCTAGAACTATAAAAAAAGCGCGCAAAAAGTATATAGAAACGCCTAAGTTATTGGGAGGTGGCCAATGTACATTCGGAGACGAAGTGGAGGAAAGTAAATCAAGAAAACTCCAAACAAGCCCAATCTCACGAGTGTGCCATTTAAATAAAGAATCCAGAAGTTTAAATGTTAGGTAGTAGTTACACAAGAGATTCGAAAGTGCCTTTTTGGTGCTTTTTTGTCATCGCTGAACTTTAACACCCACGGCGTATAACTAATGATACCACTTGTGTTGAACCTTATTGCGCGACTGAAGTGTTCTTGCAATTGAAACATGATTGAATTTTTGTGTGTCGTCAAACGTTTTCTTACCTGTTGAGTTATTTTGGACCCACTATTGATTAACGGGCTCAAAAGCTAGCCCAGTGATTGATGAAGGCCCTTAATGGCGCGTTGCTCACTTGAGCGTAGCCACACTGATAGGTAACCCTAGACCCCACAAAGCAGGTCACATTTCAGCACTCCCCTCGGGAAAAAAAGCATTGTTTGAAGTGAGAACCTTTCGTAACAATCCCGAGGCAGTGTTCAGACATCACTCATCGCTGAATAAGCATGGTGGTGCATGCGTAACAACACTGGAGTAACCTTAGAGACTTTGGGTAAGTAATGAAAAAAGTGGGAACGTGACCAAACCGGTAAGTAAGCAAGTCACTACTGCCTTCACTAAAAGTGAAAACTTATTTGGAGTTGCAAGATACTTTTTTGCCCGGCATCAAATTTCAGCCTTCGACAGCAGGCATCATTTTGTATTATTTTTTTATTTTGCAAGAGGGTAGACTGCGTATACTAACTAGCGTTTTCGGATGCTTTGGAAATTCTGGGGCTACTCCTTAAGGACAACACTTCACATTTGGTATAGAAAGAATTTGTGAAAAAATGACTTTTCGTGATGGCCCTCCCATCTCGCTCACCCGGCCTACATTTTCAGATTGAGTAGTTCTTTTTTAGATGTTAAAATATAGCTTTTATTTTTTAGCAAGCGCGCCTAAGGAGGAGCGCAGGAGAGAAGCACCTGCGGAGGAGAAAAGCACAGCCATTAGGCTTTGAAAGTATTTTTTTTACTTGTGCTTCACTACTGAAGGTAATATTGTTTTAATTTCTTGAACACAAAGTATGTTTCATTCTAGTTTTAAGGTGGCATTTAATATTGCTAGGTCCCTCGAGCAAAAGTCAATTGTTGGATCAATCAAAATACAGCTCGCACCTGCAGTCGGCACTATCACAAGCACATTGACAGAGTTTTAGATTTTAATATACAGAGAATGCAAACCACTGGTGAATGCGCAATGATTGGCAATAACCAGCAACGAAACTTTGTACTTCCTCTCATCTGCTGGGTAAATAGGATGTTTATTTTTATAGTTTTAAAAATACGCAGGTAAAAATTAGCCATTTTCTAATTAACCTCTATGTATCAAACTCGCGGCCACCAATGTCCGCCAGACATTTTTCGCCAGATGTAAACGCTTTCGTCTTCAAAAAAAAAACCGAGTCAAATATTCCTGTTTTGTTTCGAAAACTTCCTGAGCCGGTTTGGTGAATAAATTGGTTGTACTTATTAGGCACGCATGGAGGTTTGAGGTGTTCTTCTGACTTTGCCTAACTCCTTGAAGGGTTTATTAAAACAACACGTACAGAAATAATAGAGCAACGCTGAAGCCCTATTCAATACTCCCACCTTTTACATCCTCATTCTTTTTTTCCAAATTCGTTGGTATCCCGAATAAGAGGCTGTGTCGCATGGCGTACCTTTACCTGACTTTTCTACAAAGCACGCTTTCTATAGTCAACTTCTAGCACAATAGTGCGGTTGTTGTGTAATGAGCGAGGCACAATAAACATGAGAAAGAGATAGTTATATGCGGTTTCCGCTGCAAGAGCAAAGTGCAAAAAGTTGGACAATTCAAGACTGATAATCAAACATCCACCATTTTGAGTAACATATATCTATACCTATAAAGTGAAGAGCCAAACTGACTGACTGACTGACTGACTAATCAACGCTAAGCCAAAGCTGGTTGGTCTAGAGACTTGAAATTTCGCGAGTGCATGTGCGTAATAGCGTAGGTGCTCACTAAGGATGGATTTTCGAAAACTGCGCTCGTAACTGAAGAAAACGGCGGAGTTGTGTTTTCGTAAATTTGTGATTATCTCGGTCACCTGTTCACATATGGAAGCGCATTTTGTTGACATGTCTAGCATTTAAGGATATCTAAGACGTAGTTTTAGGATTTTGCCTTAACCAACACTATTGAGGTGTTTCGCAATTATGGACTGAAATGGGTATTCCTAAAGATTCTCCAGTAAATCTTTTGCTGATAAATTTATGAAATTCATTTTTGCAAATCTATTCTACTCATTCAGATGCAGAAAACCAATTTTAAGGATTTCGCCCTGTGATGCCGGTAAAAGAGCCAAATTGTTCTTTACAAATGACACGCCTGACGACCCGAAAAAGCCTCTGTGGAAGACGTCCAGGGAGGCGAGGGAGGAGGCCGTCGTCGATAAAAAGCAGATATATTTACACTATTTACATAGAACGGTACTGTGAGCAGCCACCTTGATTGCTCGCCTAGTCGTCTTCTTCCTCATCGCTATGGGTCTGTTGCGCTCACTGCTTGCGACGTCCTTGTCGTCATCGAAAGTTCCAACAGCCTCAAATGGGAGGTCCACGCCTAGCTAAACAGGTGCTTCAAACGGCCTCAAATTTGATGAGTACATTGTGATTACGCTGTTGCAGCTATATATTACGGAAACTTTAAAAATTACACAAAAGAGAGATTGAAAAGCGGTGAAAATTGTTTTCAGATATTAATTTATTTATCGCTCGTACTTTCAGATATTGAAGTGGTCTTCGTTGATATAGGTAACCTACTCAGGTATTCTACAACATTTCTTATGACACCCACTAAATTGAGGCAATCAAGAGTTCGGAAAAACGATGTGTTTTTACACATTCTTCAATAATAACACAGCCCGTTCATATATGCAATCCTGTTTTGCTTGTAAATGGTGCCAATACAGTTGGCCAAAAATCGATTTGAGGATTGTGTCCTAACATGTGAATAATTTTCCCGCGTTCGCATATCACTCGCCATTTTTTGCACTTTCTGCAACCACGCGCCTCCGTAGGAGCCCAGGTCATATATCCTAAAACGGTGACCGTGGAGCACCGTTCATATCTGCGTAGATAACACTTCCCAGGGCAAAGAATACCTTCCCAAACCAAGTCCGCCTTCATTGTTTGTTCCCAACGCAACCTTCTCAAGAATGCAAGTTAGGTTTACAAGCGACCACTTATCATCATAACATATTAGAACGCAAGCAAAGCCTCAAGCTCCTCTCTGTTCTCTCGCACCATCCCACCCCTGAGCTGTCGGCATACCTGGTGACTAGCAGCAATCTGAATGTCTAGGCACTTCTGGCCACCAAGGCGAAGGCTGCCCGCTCATCACATGGCTGCCTGCAATGGGGATCCACCCCCGCTTCATCGGCTTAATAAAAAGTTTTTCAATCACTAACTCACTCGCTTGAGCGCACGATCTTGTTGCAATTTCTTTTGGGAAAGTAGCAGTAAAACACGGGCTCAAGATGTTTCCTATTACCACGACACGCCTCTGTTGGAGCCCACGTAATGACAGCAGGAAGGAGTTCTATATTGTGTAAAAGTTTCTGACTAACCAATTATGACAACTAACAAATTACTCAACGCCTGTTACGCCCATTAGCGTCATTAGTATAATGCCCCCCCCCCCCCGGGGCATTGCCGGATACTACCGCTAGTATATATATATGTATATATATATATATATATATATATATATATATATATATATATATATATATATATATATATATATACATATATATATACAGAAAGAAATGCCGGCAGTCTACAACGCCAAAGAAGGCATAGGGGAATGTTTTAGACTATTATTTACCGTTAGTGACGTTAAATTATTTTTTTATTTTTAATTACGTGAGAAAGAAAGAAAGAAAAACAAGCTCCCAGAGTGGGGACCGAACCCACGCCTTTCGATTAGATCTCGAATGCCTTACCAATTCGGCTATCTGGGCGACTGTGTTCCCCTTCACTGTCTGGGGTATTTATATTTACTACAACTGTATCTGACGCTTGAGGGTGGTAGCCGGCGCCACTCAGACTACACGGGGAGAAGGGGACCTTCTTTTCAACCCCCGGGGCGTGACGCGAACGTCTACAGCCTGTCATACGCGGATAACTGGCGGGAAACCCTCTTATGCTACCTTGGCACCAAGGCTGCCAGAACCAAGGCACCAAGGCTGCCAATTCCTACTTCTGTAGTCTTTGGTGCCGCGTGTAGGTGCCGAAGATGGGTAAGGAAAACCAACCGACAAGATTTTGTTCTTTTAGGGCCATCTGAAGCGTCTGGAGCCATCTAGACAAGGTATCAAGATATTTTTGCAGCAGCTTGTAGCGAGACTGAAAATCGCCATCAAATGCGTAGAGCGCAATGTAGTCTGCATAAACTTGGACAGCTACCTCCTGGTCTCGCAGGTTCAAACTAACTAAAATGTTTACACAAATTGGAGACTTCACTCTGACTTCACTCTGCCCTCTGTAAAATCTTCGCTCCTTGCAAGAACTCGTGTGCCCATGCTGCAATGCGGAGAGGTATAAGACAGCCATCAAACCACCAAGAAGACTCCATATTCTACGCTGCCATAGGCTTTTGCCACTTGCTATGTGACTAAGGCTGAAGGCTTTACCATTTTCCTGACGAGCCGAATTCTACCTTCTTAATTAACATGGGCAAACCGAATTGAGTATTCAGGACACAAACCAATTTGGCAAACGTTGAGGATGTTATTGCTAGCAATGCAAGCCATTAAACGATGACTTTCTCCAACAGTTTTACAAGATTGGAGGTAAGAGAATTGGGACGAATGTTCTCCATTTCACACACTAACACGGGGTTTTGGACCACCGAAATACTTTTTGCAAGCTTCCACACTCAACAAACCCATGCACTTTGGATGGAAGTATTCAAAACTGAAAGGAAGAGATCGCTAAAATCAGATATCATGAATTTCAGCGAGCTCACTTTGACCCCATCCCACCCGAGATCCGAAGACTGAAGAGATGATTGCGCGGTTTATATTTCCGTGCCTGATACAGGAGAAACCTGAATAAAAATATGAAAACTATAATGTTCGACCCCCTGAAGGTGAAAACCTGGACTCAAGGCAAAGTTCGGGTGCGTCAAACTAATCCTGAGCTTCACGTGCAGAACATGCGCCTGAAACAACTGACATAGAATTGTCCTAATGTTTGCTCTTTGAAATAAAACAGGAACGGCTTGTCGTACTCCTCCTTTTTATACCTCTTCGTCTTCTTCTGAGCCCTCGCATACCCGTTGTTTAGGGTCTATCCTCTATTCTTGCTGAATTCTTTCCTATTCTGTTTTTTTTTTAATTTTTACCTCCAAAAGCGGGGGTTGCTCATGACATACGGCTAACAAAAGGGATTGGCCGAGCCTCTCAGTCATAGTAACCGGAAGAAGAAGATTGAGTCGCCAGAAGGAAAGGATGCCGAGGATACGGAGAAGACACATGCACACCCCTGCACATATGCCACTGTAGGTGCCACGTCATAAACAATGCATAGATCGAACGGGCTGCCTTCCACAAGACAGTTCTCTAAAATTTTCATCAGTTCAGTGTATACAGATATTGGACTCTGAACCATCTGCATCAACACCAGGTAGGAATCACTGCCGGACTTTTTATTCCAGCATTCATTGCTAATTCTTTCACATTTACTACATCATAAAAGGTGCTTGGAATCATAAGAAGTATATCTTAAGGAGTACACAAAAATGCAAGAAGTACAAAGAGGAGAGAATTGGTTAATATAACGTAAGGCAGTAGGAAGGAAACTCCTCGATTTCAAGTATTTGGGCTCACTGTTCATTTTCACAAAACGTCAAGGGCGTGTGGATGGAATGACGAACACTAGTCAAGCAAACAAAATAAAAAGCCGAAAGGTATTTCTCCTATCGTAGTTTATAGTTCATACAGGTATATTTGGATTCATTTTGGGCAGTTAAGCACACCTGAGCCCAAGCTTTACAGGCCCGAATATTTTTTTTATATTCGCATGGGCTAACACGCAGAAATCCTATGCCCTAAAAAAATCGCGTGATTTACGATTGGCTGCTGCACCAAGGGTCACTATTCATGTTTGGGGGTAAGGTTATGATGAGAGTGCAGAAATGGAAACCTAAACCGCCGCGATAGGTTAATGGCTAAGGCGCTGAGCCCAAGGATGTGGGTTCGATTCGCGACAGCGACGGCCGCTTTTCTCCTGAAAGCGAAATGGAAAAACGCCCGGGCTTTCGAGATTTCGAGATATCAGCTAATGTTTAGGATCCTAAGGTAGTCACAATTAATCCGGAACCCTCAACTACAGCTCACGTCATCACCTGTCTAGCGTCGGCGCGTAAACCCTCATAATTAATCAGTAATGGAAAGCTCGGTTCACGACGGAAAACGAAGCATTTTTATATCCTTCCTAAACAATTCAAGCTTTTTCGTTTCTCAGTTAGTATTACGAACGGTAAACGCGTGCCAGTGAACAGCGTGAAAAAGTTGAGTTGCTTACATTTTGTCCTTGAACTATTATGCTGACTCGGTTACAGCCCCTACTTCCATGTTCGCTGTTTATATGGCCTCACAATAAAATATTTTTTTCTCTTATACGCGTCCTTCTTTATCTGGGCTCGCCCTATTCAGCCGGATAACGAATGTATAGGCATTACTAGGAAAGCAGGCGAGGAAAGGCAATTCTGGGAACAGTGGCCATTCTATGGCTTTGGCGATTGATGCGCCTACTGTGCACTCACCGAAGCCCGAGAAAGCCCCTCACCGCTTTTGGTGCCGCGAAAGGATGACTCGTAAGGGGCGATGCAAAGAAATCATCCACGTATTATTTATATGGGAGCTCAGATGAGATACCGCGTTGTTCTTGGAATCAACGGTGACGTAATGCAATGGCCTGTGCCCTTCTTTCGGAGAAAAACGCTGTATAAGGCGGTCCTTTACTGCTCCATAAAGTGCCTAGGGAATTCCGCTGAGTACGATATATGCTTTCGAACAATTTTTATGACTAAACCATGTGTTCGTAGTTCTCGCTTTTGCGTGTTCATTGCTTCGTTTAGTAGGCAAGTGTTATTAAGGTTGGTAACGGCCAACCAGCAAGCATGAAGGTGACGAAAGAAACGTCTGACGCATAACCTTCTCCAAAATAGACGACGTGTGTCATTGGTATCTGCATCAAAAGCATAAATTTAAGTATACGTAACATTACGTAGCCGATTAGATGACTCCAAATCAGATCAGAAAAAACAAGCTGCAAACAAATTTCCAAATCGTTGAGCTGTATTTCTCAACAAATTTAAAGTCGTGAGTTTATGAAAACCTGAATTTTTCCCGCAAACCAACCACCCATTTTCCATACGTGACTTTCAGTACTCATGTTCCATCAATTTGTAGTCTTCATTTCTATATTCACATGCGCCAAATACCACCAAATCTCCTGCCACCATGGAACGCTTTTTACGCCATCCCCCTATAACGAGTATTCTGAACGTTTAGCTGTTGTTCCTGGTATCTGAAGACGTAGGACATTGCTGTCGTGGTTGCGCGCTTGTACAGAAGATATGGCTGGCTCTTCTATGGTACCTAATAAAACTAATGCGATCGAGAAACAATCATTGCGTCTTTGCAAACATTCAGCAGGGTCATTAACGATGAGCGTGACCCTCCACCGCTGCCTCGCCTTGCAAGGTAAAATGTCCATTCTCCCGCCGTAAACACCAAATCTTGTTGATATGTTATCCTTATTTGTTCAACTGGAGCGAGAAACAGCTTTGATGTGTTCCGCAACTGATTTTGAGAGGTCTCGGAGGTTCCCGGTGGCACGCCGTGAAAAAGGATGCGCAAACTGATTCATTTCTAAAAATTGCCAAACGGATGGGGATACCTTCAGTCAAGGCGGAGTGTTGGGGTAGTTAGCGACAAGCATGGCAGGACGTCGTAACTATCGTAACAATTCTCCGTCTGTATATTAATGTTATATCTATGTTATAAATGAACACAGGAAAATATTCTGTTGTTGAAAGCACTGGAACACGTTAGACTCGTCCAGTGCTCCTAGCTAGACTAATCTAGATACCTTACTAGACTCTAGGGTCCCCCCAAGGTTAGTCCTTTTATTCTTGTGCTTGATTCGCTAGTAATGGCGTCTTATGATACGCGTACCCCTAAATAATTCGTTATAGTGCACCATGCGTTCTTTCGACGCATCATTGGGCGGAAGAACTGCGCTTGACGAGTGCTTTATTTTGCAGAATAAGATCAATTCCCGCCTAAATATTCTTGGCGCGGACCACAGGAACCAAGTATAACGGCAGCTTACCCAAAAGGCGATCAAAGGTAGAGAAACAAAACTGTGACAGGAATTATCCCTTCCCACGCGCTACGCAGCACCACTGTACCATAACACATGCATATATTGGCATCTAGATTCTAATCACGATGTGGATAGAATCTAGATGCCAATATATGCATTAAATTTTAGATTCTATCCACGATGTGGATAGAAATCAATCTTCGAAAAAATGTTCTTTGTTACAGGGCATGGAGGCCAACGCTAAAAAAAATCGGTTAGTGTGGGGGCAAAACGTCCAAGTGAAGAAAAGATAGTGCGCCGTCTTCTCGTGAAAGCCTACGTTGGTTTTCCGTGTCAGTCTCAGTGTTAACAACAAGCGCAACTTACTTCAAAATCACGTTACACCAACCAGCCCGACATCAAGCTTTACTGAAAAGCTTTTAACAAGGACCTAGAATATTATCAATTCTGTAGGCTGTATACAAAATGCTACGTAAAAATGCACTTTTAACGATAATATTAGAAGGACGACTACAGAGAGGGAAAAAAAAACTTTCTTTTTCTCATCCGTTGCGGTTGCGGTCACTGCGCTAGAAATTTTGTTTTGTAGCAATGTATATTTCTCCCATTCAGAAACAACTAAATTGATAAAAATAATGTTACGCGGGTGCTGCCTGTCAAAACTTCATTGCACTAGCTGGGTTTGCCCTACTCATCCAGTCATGAAGAACAAGCCAACTGGAGCCCCTAATATCTTGATAATTGGCTGTAGATTTTCGTTTTGCGGACATAAACCTTAACCGTTGAATCAAAAGCGGTCCAACGCATTAGGTCACTATCACAACACGTTATCAATGCTTGTCAGCTGGTTCCGCAGGCCCCTAGAGATCACTGCTCCCACTTTTGAAATGCCGAGAATTCAATCATAGGTTTGATTCAAACCTGTTTGAGATAATTTGTTCGCGAATCCAATGTACACGGCTACAAATTCTCCACTGATGCTGAAACGTGGACGTAAAAGTCCCAGCCCTGTTTGTGCCGCACGTTATGTACACCTTTCAGACTCGGTGTGGCAAGCAATACGTAGGCCAAACTGGTCGATACATAAACTGCAGATTGAGGGAGCACTATTATAACGTGCGGCAGAAGCAGGGCCACATTGCGCAGCACTGTCGCGATTGTGGATGCGTGCCTTTGTTTTCGAATTGCACAATATTGCTAAAAGGCAAAAACCAGACAAACAAAGAAATAGTATAGGCGCTGGAAGTTTTCAGTTTGTGGCTTAGTGGCTAAGGCGTTGCGCTGCTGAGCACGAAATCATGGGTTCGAGTTCTGGCCACGGCGGGAGCTTTTCTGATGGAGGCGAAAAGCATCCATCAATCAATTTTCAAAACGGGGACGGATGCATTAGTCAAGCATGAATTGCTTTATCGACAAAAGAGCTTGCTCATTTGGAAGCCCGTGGCTCGAGAAGGGAGCGATAAGAATGTGTAGTTGGATATCAAATTTATTTTTCCTTGTTTTTTTGTTTGTGTCACTTAGTTTGCCTATTTTATGTACTCCGTTGTTATAACTAAGTACTTCCTTGAATAAACCAGTAGTTGAAACATAGTGCGTGGTCCGTGTGCGTCCTATCCGTCCTTCGTCTTTTATTGCGCTATACACATCTTAAGGTATCTCAAGCCCAAGGAAGGGATGCGTGTCGCGGGGCTAAGCCTCAAGTGTGTCGGGAAGAGCGAGCAGCTGCTCAAACATTTTAAGGATTAAATAATTATTCTTGCATTCATCTTCTTTCTTTCTCATGCATGCGAAAGAAGACAACGCCCGCGTGTCGAGATTTCCCTGCACCCGGCATAATTTACTTTGTGTGAATCCCTCCCTAGAGCTCCACTGCCGTGCGCTTCTTGGCCAAAATGTAGCATCGCAGCTCAAAACGCCAGAAATGTTTTTTTTTTCAGCGAGCGTACTACCCACGCTTGCTCTGGATATGAATAAATGAATGCTGAATCATATGTTTCTGTCCACTGGGACGAATAATAACTCATTCCAGCCATCAAATGGATTTGGTAAGGTGTGTCACATGTAATCTATGAGAAAAAAGTAGATGCTCGTATTTGTGCTCTGTGCCTGGAACAAAACATCTTTGAGTCAGTCCTTGCATTGAGTGACGAGAAAGGCCACTGCTTTGAATATTCATTATTGTGAGGCATGTTCATTCAACGGAGTTTTTTTGTGCTTATGCTTTTTCTGGTCAGAGGTACTTACCGCAATCTGCGGCACCATTATAAATTTCTTCGAACGATGTGAGTCTATATTTGAAGAAACAGCGCAAGGACGCTGAAGAAAGAATAAAAAAAGACAGTAAGAGCGCTGTGAATCATTCTAAATTACAATTTTGTCATCTCTGAAGCCGTGCAAATTTAGCGAAGCACAATGTAAGGAACGGAGCACAAATTAAAACGAATTCCGCGACTTTGTTCCTAAAAATGAAGAAGCAATACGGTTTCCCGCCGGATTCCCACACGATTCATAATTAAGAAAACGTACTGGCGGCTGTTACAATTTCTCGCTGCTGATAGGCGTTCGTTCTGGAGCCTGTTCATCCTCGCTATCTTTGTTCACGGCTAATTAGAAACACGTCCTGCATTCACTCTGTTGCTAACGATTGCGCATAGCGTTAAGAAGTGGGGTAAAGTTCTTTCTGTGCTTTTGCAGCGACAGCTGCCAGGGGTTCTTTGTGCTTTATTTTGGTGTGTGTCTGTCGACATTTGCCAATCACTGAGTGGGTGACTCAGGTATCCTGGAGCATGCGCTGCCAAGTAAAGATGTGAAAAACAAGACAGGTTTAACAGCTCTGTAGTATTTGAAAATGAGACCCGAGCCCTGTTGTTCAGAAGCGGGAATGAGAAACACCCGGCCAAGACAGATTCTTCTCTGACAACAAGGTATAATATTTGGTTTTGTATTTACTACCTCTTTTGTAGACCCAGGAAACGGACAGGAAATTCACCGTGAAATAAGAGGAAAATTGCAATATTTTATTGTCCGAAGGAACTGCGTGTATCACAAACGGTAGACAAGAAAAGGAGAAATACGGAAGACGTTAATCTTCCCTTTCGAGCATTTGGGATGTAGTGTGCCTCCATTGAAAACTCCAATACTGTCATGATAATTTCAAATACGAACAATCATGTGCGCTGTTTTTAGTATATGACCCGCGTTCTAAGCCAGGGGCTGCGCCTCCGCAGTAACAACAGTTAACAGAGTGTTTCCCAACCTATGCCTGCTCTGCATACACGGCATGTCGCCAGGGAGCGCAGCCTGTACAGAAAACTACGCGCACCATTTTTCGTATTTAAATTTATCACGGTAGTTCAGTGCATTTGCTATGTCTTTTAAAGTTTTCGTCACGCATAACTTAAGTAATAAATTCAATCACTTTAGTTCGGGCACTACAAATATTACTTTTTATTCAAGACAGCCGTATGCAAATTTTAACGTAGGCAACCATAGAGCTAACTATACACAGTGCGCTGTGCTGCACGACATCGTCAATTCAAACAATAGATATTTATTCTCATACAGCCATCTGGGGATGGCGTTTCGAGAAATGCAATTAACAACGACATCGCCATTTATTTCTTCATGTTTTAAGCGATGTTGCTCGTGAATAATTTGTATGGCAGGTGATGTCCCTAAAACACACCTCACCAATCCCCAATTTGTCTACTGATGCTAAAATAGCTTTAGCCACATTTCATGGAGGTGACATTATATCTACGGCGTATATAAATCCTTCATTTACCTCCCTACCCCCCCCCCCCCCCGCCCCTCTGAGAAAAAACCCGTCCGCTCCCTTTATTACTCCGTCCAAAAATGTTCCTCTAAGAAACAAAATTGCACTTCTCTCTCAATTGAGCAATACGCGTGCTCCTGGACACACATAGGAGAACTACCACATTTGAACAACCCAGCCAGCGATTAAACTACTAGGTAAATAAAAGATTGGAATCGCTGTTTGAGATCGAGTCTGATACTAAAAAGACACGGGGAAACCTGTCCCCAACCGTCACAAGTAGTGTTCATTTGGGCCATCACGTTAAGAATGTATCGTCACAATCTCGCCCAAAAAATATAAGCGCCCGGAGGCGTACCAGTGAAGACGCTGGTCTCCAGCGCGGGTCACAACATCTTAGTAACAAGCCTTATATTTCAGAGTTGACGTGCAGTCATTCATCAGCCAGCCGCTGGTGCTAGCCTCCCTTTGCTTTTCTGTCGCGATAAATGGAAAATACCTTTTGTCAGGTGAGCGAGCCAAGATAAATTATGCTGCCGCCTCGTGGGAAACTTTAGAGCGTACAGGGGTTTGCAATAAGCCTTAACCAGAATGGATGATGTTTCCGGCTCGGTGTAGCATGTGGAGATAGATTAACCTGACTACTGCGCCTAATAAAGCACACCCAACCGAGCGCGGTGATCTACTGCCTTCTCCCAGGATGTCAAGGATTTAGAAGTTTGCAGAATATGTACACTTACGGGCACAATTAGAGGCGAAAACAGAGGACATGTTTGACGGTTCTCGTCATAGTTAAATGGTTCTGCATAAATCGCGGGGATAGCCAACATGCCATTTGCCTTGTTTAAGCCTCACATCAACTTGTGTTCCTCTTTTTTCTTACTAAGAGTCATATTTCCCCTTAGGTTGTGCGCTGAAGCCAACTATGCATGTCGTGATTTTTTAACCACTCCTTTTTGACTTTTTTGTATGAAGACTCCCAACTCTTTTGCTTTTTGGGCGCTTCCCTCGACTGCAACAAAATGAGAGGGCTCTTTTTGCGCTACAATGCAAGCGTGCTCCTTAATCTGCCGTCTCCAACATCAAAGCGATTCGTGTGATTCAACGGGAAAAATTATGGCGGTCACAGTGGAAGCCGAGATGATGTAAGGTCCAGTATCAGAATGCGGATTAGTGTTAAAAAGAATGCCGCCACAAAATAGCGACGTATCGTGCGAGTCGGCCCAAAATTGAAATCTTGCCTTTCTTACACAACTAAAATTTCGCGTAAAGAAGGCGAACATAAAGCCAGATTCCCAATAAGGGTAAAAAAAGGACTGATGACACGAGGGCTTGAGCTATTGTGGGTTTCCGCATTCGTCTGACTTTATCGCAGTTTCCCGGCTTTCCTTAAGTAAGTCAGGCATGCCGCATTTTGGGCCGATTCTCGTCGTGGCGGGAATGTATTTCGAAACCCACCTTGATTTAAAATGTCCTCGGATTCCGCATGCGCTATTTTCGGGATCTAGTTTTCTCGTCTGTTTTCAGGACTTGCCTGTTCCCCCGATCGGCCTACGAAAATCTCAGCTACCCAGCTTTCGCAAAAGGGAATGGAACCGATTTCGAGACTCGAGCATTTCCGAGGCATCATTGCCTCGTTTGCGTGTTATGAAAGCATTGAGGCGTCCGTCGGGTAGCGGTAGGAGTGTGTCGTAATTTTTCTGGGTACGTTCCTCCATTAGCAAGCAGGGGACATGTTGAATGACCTTAATCTTAGAAAAAAAGCAATTCTTCCATTGAAATGAGCGTGAAGAACCTGACGTTTCCACTTCTGATTTTCATATACACTTGTGACCTTCGCCGATGTGGTTTAGCTGGAGTATGGCAAATAGAATTTAAACTGATCCTCATGCACTCTTGTATAGTTGTGCAGTCCCGTTAAGGACATGTTCATCTGTGTCCATCATGCACACAACATCTGTGTAGCGCATTTGCGTTCATCATGGAAACAAGAGTAGGCACAAGTACTCATGTCATGTAATTATATTCTAGACAATCGGCATTCGCACAATTTTCA
The DNA here is from genome assembly GCF_048455015.1 of Haemaphysalis longicornis. NCBI lineage: Eukaryota > Metazoa > Arthropoda > Arachnida > Ixodida > Ixodidae > Haemaphysalis > Haemaphysalis longicornis. The sequence continues at coordinate 23,771,641 of NW_027526385.1, forward strand.
ACTAGTTATTTTTTTAAATAGTTACTTTTTATCTTAGTTTTCTATTCAGTTATTTAGGATTAGTTATCAAAGCAGCCCACGTGAAACTAATGTACTTTGCCTTATTAACTGCTTATTTTTGTTCATTGTGATCCTGACCACAGAGATCTTTCCAAAAAATTTGTCATAAATTCGAGATATACAAATTTCTTTGTCCTAATTTGAGGTTGCTCATATGTTTACATGCCCGACTTGTCCTGGTGGAGCGGAGAAACGTAACTTTCTTCGACATGGCTCAAAAACGCTTTCGACATGGCTCAGAAATGAAGAACTATCACGAATTCCAAGGCACGAAATGTTGGCTTTCAATTTGACTTGTGAACGTATAGAATTCAAGGCTGTGCAAAAGGTTTGCGAGGGTTTTTCGATCCGTAAAAATGGGTGATCATTTCTTCGTAACCAATGTATAACTCCCAAGACAAAGCATAATATTTCGAAATAAGGAGATGAGTAAAAAGAATTATTTTGATGGCCTAGCGGATGTGAAGTTGTTCTTCGAAAAAAAAAAATCTTTTGTAACCCTCAAAAGTGGGACTCTGTTTGTTCCGAGCAAGCTCGTTCGTCCAAAGTATGCGCACGCACGCATCGCTCTCTACCCAGGCATTGGCAATGCGATCCGTTACAGGAAATTAAATGAGATACTGGTAAAAGGAGATTTGGAAAGCAATGGATCCCTACGGCAACGGTTAAACCACCAATGAATGCCGCCGGGCTTTTCGAGCCAGGTGGCCCAAATGGCTGGTATAAGCAAACGAGTTGCTTCGTAACCTACCACCCTATCACACCGGCTGATTATCACCATAGCGGTACAAAAAAGTAAATACAACGCAACAAATGTATTTTATTTCAGCGTACCAGAACTCGATGATAAATTCACAATCCTGCTGCAATTGTACAGTTTTGCCTTTTCCTCCACCTCATTTTTACGAAACTAAAAGTTTTAACTGCTTATCAGAATTTATTATCATTTTCAGATTACAATGTTGTAGCTACTATCGCAAACTGCTCGGCTTTTGCCTTCATCACGGCATAAGGGAGCTTAGGGGTAAGCCACCTTTAAAACAAATTTAAGCATTGATCATTTCCAGATTTTCTTAGGTCAAATGGCGCAGACTTGATTACCATCGATATCCCTACAGCAGGAACGTGGTAGAAACGTCCTGGTATTTTTTGGATACCTAGACTGGGAAGGTGTACGCATCATATGTGAAAACTTCTTCTTCTTCCTGTCTTCTCCGTTTTGTCCACCGACTCATGCTGCGCTTCGCCACGCCACTATGTACCAACTCGGCCAAACCCACCCACTGCTGAACTTCATTTTTACAGTGTAGCGGCATCATCGCGATCGCGATCATCAGCGCCATTATCATCATCCGCATCATTTCACCACTATCATCATCAGTGGACTGGCACGTCAGTGCCACGCGCCTCGCGAGAGGGCCACAAGATCGAACACGACCGAGCGCCTGGGCGGTCGCTTGTCTCTACGCCGCTCCCACTCCAGTTCCGGCCGGGCCTTGCGCACCCCAATAAAATGTAGGAAGCCACAGCGCACCTCACCGAGTCCACGGCTCCGCTTTCCTACAACAGCATACGAGCGCTCGAGAGAACTTGTTCCACTGTTTAATGGTTCTAACAAAAAAGTGTTTAGCAAATAGGTCCGTCTGCGCAATTAGGCACTTCCATTATTTTGAATGTACGGTTAGATCTATATCAACGGTAATGACGTTCTTTAAACCAGTTTTTTTATAATTCCTGTTTTATCCAGAAATATCTAAAAAAAGACCTTCAAGCGCAATTTTCGTCGGTGCAAGGAGAGCAGCTCCCACCCAAGTACATTTTACGTTTCACTGCAGCCATTCCATCTCTTGTACCGTCGCCAGGAGAAACTAGCCTCCCGGTTTTATATTTGCTTTAGTTCTTCAGCCAATGTGACTTGCGCAAGATCGCATACGGCGCAGGCCGTAGTATGCGCAAGATCGCATACAGCGCAGGCCATCTAGTACAAGTGGAACACATCTAAGGAGGCCGTTTTCATTAGGTTTTGCTCAGGAGTTCTGAAATCGCGATGCACAAGCTTTATCGCTCTTTCAGCTCTCCTTACCACGTCGCTTATATGTGCATTTTATGAGAAATCACGAAAACAGCACACCTAGACATTTATATCTAGCCCCTTTTGTTAGAGGCTCACTGTTTAATAGGTAGTCAGTCACCATTGGCTTAGGTTTTCTTGTAAAAGAAACGTGAGCACAATTCCTATTACTTAAATTTATTTTCCACGTACTGCACCAATCCTGAAAACTTTCCAAGTTAATTTATAGTTGCGTAACGTCACTCTCACCAATGAGTCTGTACACAACGCAATCGTTCGTACACAACGAAATCGTCTGTACACAACGCAAATCTGCTTTAGTGCCCAGTTTTAGCCGCGTCCATTTTTTCTACAAAGATAACATAACCACAGCAACAAAAACAACGCCGTTTTTTTTTCTTCCTCTCAGGCACGTCAGGCTTCCCCCTTTAAACGCCACAACTGAAACACATTGCATACATAGGGACATATGGGCATCATTATTTGGTGTGGTGTTATTTTTCGTAATGTTCTGGATTTTGTGCAATGTTGAAAACCTAATGTTGCCATTAAAACAAAAGTCTGTTGAGAGTAAACATTCGCCCTGTGCAATTCTTCAGATCGTCTTGTGTTGCTTCGCGTGTTTTTGAAAACGATGCAATAAATATGTGGTACTATTCAGAAGACGTCCACCGAAGTTACTTTTCAGGGAAAGACCCTGATACACTCAGAAAAAAAACGCCAAGCGACGTCGCCAGAAAAATAACAGAAAACCGCCACGAAATACCTGCGATGACATGTCACAGATGAGCGCACAACCAGACCTAACCAGCCGATATCGGTGTTTTTTTGCGGAAGCGACTCTCGCCGATAAGTGGAAGAGACAGAACGAAAAAGAAAGAGGAAACGCACTTCCAAGGCACACATAAGGCAGCCCAGTCCAGCGGAATGTTGGTAATGTACGGGTAGAAATCGAAGAAAACGAGGTCCTATCGCCGCAGAAAAAAATTGACGGCACAAGAGAGAGGCAACTAACAAAAACAGCCACTCCAGGAGCCTTGTCCTTGTTTCTGCAGTGGGCAGATACCACCTCGTTCTTGGTAGACACGAAGATGTGAACGCCTGAGCACACTGCGAAAACACTGAATAGACTCGGATAAACTGTGGTTTGTACGAACATTTATTTTACTGTCCATGGCACAGATTTCTTAGTTTCTGTCCGCTCAGAAAGAGGGCCAGTACTGCCTACAAAATATTTCGTACGTCAAATGCTTTGAACCAGATGGCTTGCACCCCGGCAAGCGCAGTCTGCCTAAACCGGGCAGATGATAGGCTTGTAAACGAGTCGACAAGACAGCAACTTTAGGAGACGCGTGGTAAAACCAGTGTTGCACCTGAAATAGCAGCGAGAAGTCATTTGCTCACATTGTGTTTGCCACAGTCTGAGCAGCAGCGAGAATAATGTTGCTTGAATGTATAACAAGTTGCTCACTGGACACATTTTGGCTACTCAGTTTCCCATTCATAAGGTGTTACGTCACAATGCCAAAGACCTTGCTCAAAGCTGATGCGTAACTTTTGTATTATTACTAACACCAGTTTTTGGCAGAATAATAAGAATCCAATTCTTCAAACGTCTCTGAACATACGCATATACACAAGCAAACACGCACACGCTGGCACACACACATGAGTTCAAGGATAAAGCGGTGCAAATATTTTGTGTAAACACGAACTACCCGCAAATTCTTCAGTAGACCCATTTAGTTTCGACCAAGATTAATCAGCTTGCATTCGGAGCACCGATGTTACGGCAGGCTGATTGTAGTTCGAGCAAACTGACAGTTAAGGATGACGAAACCTATACAATTTTCTCTATTGCAAACAGTACCTTGAAGTTTCGCTTTTTCGCAGGAGGATAAAAGAAGTGGCACTGCCCTATGGCATGCAGATCTTAAGAGTGACAAGGTTTTGTTCGTGCAGTTTTTCCGCACTGCATTGTAGGAAATTAACGCAATACACTTCTTGTGTTTATACGCGTACTTTCTTCCCGTGTTTTATTTGTTTAAATAATTCAAGAAACTAAATTTACAGACAGTCATATACGGAAAGACACGCAAAATGACACCAGCGTAACCGGTAAAATCAGAAGCATTAATCTTAGCCTTTTTAGTGACATCGAAACAATTCTATTCAGAAGTTATTAATAAGAGTATTCGGTTAAATAATCGAGAACTGGCAGCAGCGACAGCGCACGGAGCAACTGACTGAAGCAATATTCCATATCACTGCAGTTCACTCGTCCGGTTGCCGGGTCGCCTGCGCATTGACTCGGGAGGTGCTGTTCCATCACCGACAGTCCTGATTGCTGTCACGACGCTTCCTGCACGTGCTGGCTTTCGAGACTGCGCAGCTGTACACACGGCTGCGTCATCGGGGATATCACCACTGGGTGGCACCAGCTTCGCCGAGCAACGGTATAAAAGCACCGGGATTGTCAGCAGGGTTCCACTGGCAGCAGCGACAGCGCACGGAGCAACTGACTGAAGCAATATTCCATATCACTGCAGGTTGGTCCAAGCACCGTCTGTTTGCGAATACTTGAGTTGCCCATTTGCGCGTCGCTGCTGCCCACCTTTGTAGTTTTGCCCTGTCTAAAGTGCTTATTGACTGTGCATTATGCCGACGAACGTTGAGCTAGCAAAAAAGATTGAAGAACTTGAGGAAAAGCTGAACGCCCAAACCGAAAAATATGAAGACACGGTTTTTGGAAGGATCTTACTGAAGTTTGAAACGTCTGGTGTAGATGTGGTGAAAATGAAAATAGCCGTAGACGAACTAGTTGCTAGTGCAGAATACACTGAAAAACTTGTGGAAGATCTGCGGAAAGAAAACGCGTCTTTAGCCGCAGAGAACAAGTCGCTAAAATCCGAAAACCGCACGATGTCGAGAAAAATAGCCGAGCTTGAACAGTACTCGCGACTGAACAACGTCGAGGTTAGAGGTGTGCCATGCACGCAGGGCGAGGACTGCGTCGCCATCTTGAAAACGATGGGTGAAAAAATCGGGTGTCCGGTGTCGCCTACTGATCTCGACGTTGTTCACCGTGTTCCCACTGCAAAAGTCAACAACAAAAACATTCTTGCACGTTTCACTTCAAGAGACAAAAAATCAGAATTCATTAGCAAGGCCCGTAAGGCGAAGCTCTGCTTGAGTGACATCAACATTCCATCGACAACTGACAGCCCTGTCTTTGTCAATGAACACCTCACCCCTGCTAACAAGGCTCTGTTTTCCAAGGCTCTGGACCTAAAGAAAGAGAAAAAGTGGATGTTTCTATGGACGACTAACTGTCAAATCAAAGCACGCAAGACAGAGGACAGCAAAGTATTCAGAATATGCGACGAAGCTGACCTGGCTACAATTGTCTAAATCCTTCATTTGTATAAGATGCGCATGTGCCAGACATGGCTTCTATATCACCCTTCCTTTCACGAGCTCAGCTTAACTCCTTTGTAGGAAACAACTCTCACTCAATAATTCATTTCAATGCAAGAAGCCTCCGAAAACACTTCGATGAATTCCATAATCTCGTTTCATCATTTACCAGCACATTCTCAATCATTGGAATAACTGAAACATGGCTCTCGGAAGACGATCGACATCTTTTCTGCTTTCCTGCCTACACACCTTACTACTGTCACAGACTATCTAATAACTATGGCGGTGCAGCTATATACGTACTAAAAAACATTTCTTGCAAACGGAGATTTGATCTAGAATTAAAAACGAGTCATTGTGAATCTGTTTGGCTTGAATTTGAAAACACTTTTCTTAATCGTGATAACAAGAATTTTATATTTGGTTGTATTTACCGCTCTCCGTCTTCACCAGTTTCCGAATTTTGCACAAATTTACAGCATTCTCTTAATACCATTTCACTTGAAAAAAAAAATGCCATTATCATGGTTGATATTAACATTAATTTACTGGATGATCTCTCCCCTAATACAATCAACTATCTCAGCTCGTTGAACAGCTATGGGTTTGAATGTTTAATTAATATTCCAACTAGACCAAATTGTAGTAGTAATGGTTCTCTTATTGATCATGCATTGTCCAATCTTCTGACCCCACCAGATGCTGCAGTCTTGGAAATTGATATCACTGACCACTATCCTATTGTCTTGTGCTTCAATCATGTTGTGAAACCACATTTAACTTCAGTTATTAGATGCATTTTAAACAAAGAAAAATTTGTAGATGCCGTTGCTAGTATACACTGGTCTGTAGTTTATTTAATGAATAACGCGCAGGAAGCTTTCACTCTATTTTCATCTTTACTTCTAACACAAGTTCAATCTTGTACCGATAAACAAAAATGTAAAAAAGTAATAGCTTCGGAAAAAAATCCATGGTTGACAGACAGATTACTCACAGAAATGCGCAAACGTGATAACCTATACCGAAAACCCAAAAGGCAACCGTATAACACAAACTTGCTCGCTCGCTACAAAAAATTTTGCAACCTACTTAACTCGCAGTTAAAAGGAGCCAAAAGGAAGTATTACGAGCAAAAACTAACGGATGCAGGTAATAGCACTCGAAAGAAATGGGAAATTATTAATTCATTTTTAAACAGAAGCACACATCGCAATTGCATAACTGAAGTGATTCACAACAATGTTACTTATAGTGACCCAACTGATATTGCTAATCATTTTGCGAACTTTTTCTTTCAAGTCGAATCATCCCCGCCTCCATTAGATGAAGTGGACTTAGATCGCCTACCTCACTCGTTTTTCTTGTTTCCTTCGACGCCAGACAAACTTTTCAACGTAATACGCAACCTGAAAGTAGCAAGTGCTGGCCTAGATGGTTTACATTCCACACATATAAAAATGGTAGCACATCTCATATCAAATGTACTCGCTTTTATTGTTAATTTGATGTTTAAATCAGGCGTGTTTCCGCAAGAGCTCAAACAGGGTAAAATAATTCCAGTACATAAAAAAGGAGATACTTCACTACTCAACAACTACCGTCCCATTTGCATATTACCGTTTTTGAGCAAAGTCATTGAAAAATTGGTATCATTACGCCTAACTAATTATCTAAATAAATTTAACATTCTATCTCCCTGTCAGTTCGGCTTCCGTACCGGATACTCTAGTGACCTTGCGCTTATTTCACTCACTCACCAACCAAAACAGTCTATAGACAGCGGTTGTTTTGCCGGCGGCGTTTTTATCGACCTAACAAAAGCATTTGACACAATCAATCATAACATTCTTTTTAAAAAACTAGAAGCTATTGGGATAACTGGACCACCATTACTGCTACTGCAGAGCTACCTCTGTAACCGTAAACAAAAGGTATTAGTTTCTAATGTATATTCCATATCTAAAACTACTAACATTGGTGTTCCTCAAGGTTCGATTCTGGGGCCACTCCTGTTCCTCCTATACATCAATGATTTATCTACTTGCCTTTCTTCTTCTACATGCATACTATATGCAGATGATACCACAATTTTTAACTCCGCCAATAGCCTTACATCTTTAACTGAGAAATTAAACTTTGATATGGCCAGGTTGGTGTTTTGGTTTACTAAAAATATGTTACAGATAAACGCATCTAAAACAAAATTTGTGGTCTTCACTTCACCCCATAAATCTTTAACTTCTACTCCCCCCATCCAAATTGCTGAGAATAACATCCCTGTAAGTGATTCCTCTCGGTTTCTCGGTGTCGAACTTGACTGTAACCTAAAGTACCATCAACACATTGCACTCATCAGAAAAAAAATGACCTACGGCATAAGAATAATAATTAAAGCTCGCCCTTATTTCGATCAGGCAACATTAAGGTCATTATATTTTTCCTTCGTTGATTCGTACATTTCTTGCTGCATTGTTTCATGGGGTAGCACATACAGCACTCACCTCACGTCAATCCAGACAATCCAAAACCAAGCAATAAGAATTGTCACATCTAGCCCATTTCGCAGTAACGCTAAGTCATTGCTTCATGAGAATAACATATTAACGGTTAAGGAACTTATAAAATTTAATCTCGGTATATATATGTATCAGACAATAAAAAACCAACTTCCACACTTATCACCTTCAATATCTTTGCTTACAAATACTAATGTCACAAGGTTTGCCCACAACAATCATTTCATCTTACCCAAAGTTCGTACTAACTACGGCAAGCAGACCATTTATTTTTGTGGTATCGCATTTTGGAATACCTTACCCCTAGATATTAAAACATCACGTACATTGAATGAAATGAAAAACAAGCTAAAAAAATATACAATGTCCAATGACTAGCCAGTTCTTGTCTTTCCATTTATTTTGTGTTTTGCTGTTACGCACTTATTTATTGTTTTATGTTTCATAAAGTGGATTACCTTGATAACTTTTCCATGATATTTCATACGTGTATCCCTGTTTTATTTGCTTGTACCCACTGTTACTGATGTTCTTTTTTTCTCTGTCTATCTGCTGCGTTTATTAAAACTTTTTTTTCCACTTTTACATTGCACAGGAGGTCCCCTTACAGTCTTCGACTATGGGACCTCCTTCTGTATATTTTGCCAGTGTTATGTATTTTTGTAATAATAAAAAAAAAAACTCATAAAAACATTTTTCTTCACTTGGCCTGTTACATACACACCGAAAAACAAAGTAGTCCTACAAAATTTTAAAAGTGGAAAATGCATGGTGGAGATTCACTCTCGCGTATAAAGTTCTTGCATTCAACCATTCGCACTACCCCCGAGTTTCCGCATCATGCACTAAATCTCCCAACTAAACGTTTTATACATTTGTCATTTTTTTTCTGAAAGCCTTCAGCTGCCAGCAATTATCATGTAGCAAGTGAATCAGTAACCCAGCTCAACTCATTGCAGAAAACGCACTCTGCAACAACACTAAGCCGATTCACAGATTGAGTGTTCCTTCAAGATTTGGTCGTTGCGGTGCGGTCAAGTGCTATTATCGCTGCGTTCTCATTAATTTGGGACTGGCAAACTCTTGCTGCTCATGTCGCTTTAAGTCCTAGATTTGGGCGCCTTTTCAGACGTAAAAGGCAAACAAATCACTTTACTACGTAGCTCTAGGATTCGGCCGTGTTTTACATCACAAGAGTAGCTTGAGATGGTGGTAATATAAGAAGGTGGTAGCGCAAGATGGTGGTAATGTAAGCTCTGATTACTTTTGCTTTGTTTGTACTAGGTGACCCTCTTTAAGGAATAGAGCTGGACGTTAGTTGCACAGCAAACCGGGTTGATCTCGGAAAGAGTTTTGAGAAAATGCTTGCGAAACATAGCCTAATTAATTTGACGAAGTTTGCATGGTAATCAAGAACCCATCACAGCCATATTTTCTTCGAAGCCTTGCTATCAACAAGCTTGAGCCAGAAAAAAAAATGCAAGAGGGCTCTCACGCGTAGCGATAAGAACGTGCAATCCTGAAACAAGCTCTTGAGAACATTGACGGCAGAGGCGTTCAATTGAGCAAACAAAGAAATACAGTTTGAGAGAAAGAGGAGAATCAGCTTTCGAAGAAATACTCATGGGAGCTTGTAAAAAGCTGCCTTGAGCAGCGGTGACATCAACGAATCGTTTGCTCATCAAGCTGGCGCTCTGGAGACAAGTTTTTAGATAGCTTGCTCTGGGTGCCTTCCAAAGGTAAATGAACTATCAACAATGTACAAGGCGAGAAAGTGTCTAGCCAAGACGTCGCACTTTCTGGAATTTCCTTGAGCCTCTCGTCGCCCGCACCTTCCCCCTGCAGTTTTTAACACTTTATTTAGAGTTCTTTTTTGACTAGAAGGAAAGAATACCTTGGAATCTCATTATTCACCCCGTTTTTGTATGGCATGAAAATGGTGTATCTTCCAGAAGGCGCTGTTTTGACTCTTTTTTACCCGCCTTGAAGCACGGGCGTCACATCAGCTCATAAGGACCCAACGTCCTTACCCCCGCAAAATAACAAGAAAGCGGTACTGTGCAGCAGGACTAAACTCAAATATTTAAACTTCGCATCAGTATCCTCTAGCAGTTTGTGCTTTTTTATTGCGTTTAAATGTAAGGAAGTTGTATTAGGAATGCGTCGATGAATAATGGGAGAAGGGCTTGTCGCCGTTCTTTAATACTACGCAACTTCAGAATGGCAACCTCAAAGCGCCGTTCAACCAATCGGCGGCTACACCATTGTACCTACACTTTTTCTCCAGATAGCGGTTTGTGTTTTGTACTCCGGCTGGTTGCTATCGCTGTTTTCCGCAATTTTGTTTGCTGGGAGCCGCAGGAAGAAGCATCGAATGTCAGAACAGTTCGCTTTATTTGCTGTTTTTACAGGTAAACTACAACGAATGCCGTTATCTCTAGAAGGCTGCTAAAGAATGGTGTTTATTTTTAGGTAATCCAACTCGCTGTTGCTTGAAAAACTTTGCGCCAACGTAACCCAACGCCTAAAAGGACATGGGCGTAGATGGGAATAGCAGACGGGATAGGGCATAGGTCATAATAATTACTGCAAAATGGCGGATCTCGTGCAGGCAAGAGTAGCTTTTGTTGATTCAAAATTGAGTAAAGAAAGAAGTGAAATATGCAGAGGCGCTAATGGGGACTCACCGGTTACATTTCTATGGGACTTAAAACTTCATGATCCACGGACTTAAAAACCACCGTACACAATTACGAAAAGATTTACACATACTTATGCACGCTAACGACGGCCTAGTTTGCTTTGTTTAGGGATCTATAACTTCTGTACTGAAATAAAAAAATAACACTGGCTTGCTTGACAGCAAACGCCATCTAGTGAAAACTTGATAAACCACAATGTGTTTACTAGGCTGATAGGAACATTCCTATGAATTTGCAAGACCTTTCGGAGCGGTGCACGGAGGTTGTTTAGCCCGTGGGTTATGAATTAGTACGTCCCATGTGTATGTGATAACGGGAGTACCCCTTAAGGAAAATTTCGTGAAGGATATTTATAAACATACGTGCCAATGCTTTATAACCAAAAATCTTAGCGCATTCAGTAAAACACCGAATGCGCTAAAATTTTTATTATTGAAAGATGCAACGAACAGTTCATACACTAACTGCTTGAGCAGCGTTTATTGCTTGTGTTCAATGCTGAGGCGCGCATGCGATCAACCGTATGAGTGCTCCTTCACTCCTAACGGAGGCCTCCGCGGAATGGCGGTACTTATCCGTGCTAGTTACAAAACTAGTTACAAACTTCATCTCACAGAACGCAAATTATTGCCTCGAGTCCAATGTGAGTGCGGATAATATCATCTCTGTTTACACCATCATTGAGAATCGGGTTGAAATGGGGCAGCCGACGCACGCCGGTGTTGCTTTTTATGCGGCGTGCGGGCGCAGTGTTCAAAGCAGCGCCGTGTCCGTGGCGCATCGACCATGTCTGTCGTCGTTTGTAGTGTTGCAAAGCGAAGAAACGGACAGCTAAGCTCTTCAACTAATACGACCTATACCTATATCAGAGAAAAGCGACTCCACTTTGATACAGTTTTTGCTGTAACAACATTGCTACGTATTTTTCTAGTTTCTATGTCACTATGTCAGCAGTACCTGTTGGTTCCTTCAAATAATTTGTAAAGCGTACATTATTACATACAAGAATTGTTTGTTCAAGCGAAACTTTTCTTTCGGTAGCATTTTTCTAATGACGGTTGTTAGAAAAAAAAATGTAAAGCAGCAAAAATCCCTAAATGTAACGTGTAAGTTGCCTTTATAGAGGCAATGCCACAAGGTGAATTAAACAGAGCAACGAAGCTGTCTGAAGTCAGCTAACTCTCCAGCATCAACGTTTAAGTAAATTAGCTCGCACTGCCAGACTTCCGAAACATCAAAAAGATAACGTTTCAGATGTTTTAACACGCCAGGTGCTTCGGCAAGAAAACGGAATCCTCTGTAGGTTTTAAAAGGGAAATCCTTAGCGGAAATTTGGTTTTACTAAGTTCTGCAGTATATATAGTCCGAACTATTAATGTAACCTTCGGCAGAATAATCATGGTTTAGAAGTTCTCTAGCTTGCTTTTGAAAATGAAAGTTTGCTGCGAAACGTTTTTCTGCATATGGTTACTGGATAAAAAAAAACCTCGGGCGGAATACTAGTTTGAGTTACGAGAATTCGTCGACTGCGGTTTTTTCTGGTTTAGTAACTTCTGCCAGTTTCCACCGCTTCTGGAGATGAAAAATGACGATTAATTTTTGTGGAGCGCTGATTTTAGTGTTCTGCACTTGCACTTTCCAGACAATGTGTGGAATAACGTGCACCTTTATTGTGGGTTTGTAATTTTTCACCTGACTCTAAAGCATATACTTGGGGGAAAATATCACGTACTCACTGTGTAAACTAAGCGCCCCGCCGGGCAAGAGTATTGAAAGCATTCATTTCGACCTTTATGAGACGCTATTGTAGTGAAACTAGGAAAGTATTGGGGTACTAGGAGCAGCCGGCATGGAGTTTTGTCTACTATCTGAATTGGCTTCCCTTTGTACAGATGGTGATGCGTGAAGCAAGGTAAAAGCCCTTCTTCTAATATAACCTATCCACAAGTGTTTTGAGGAATTCATTGGCATTAAATCGAGTCTATTTATGAAACAGCATGTTCCAGCGGCCAGTTCACCGATGGACCGTGCTTCTCGACCATAGCCGCACCACTCTTCCTTTTCTTCCCATACTGCATGATTTCCTTCAAAGTAGTGACGGCATCATCTACGCGATCGTGGCGTGACAGTAAGGCACTGTATCCTTAAAGACTTGCTATGAAATTTCATGGCATGGGAGGACACGGCTAATAGCATTTCATGGCTACTTTACAAGACACGTAAATATATAGAGCGCGAAAGCCGCGCATTAAAAAAAACACAGGAACATATAATCGATAATTTTCTAACAGTGCGTAATTCCTTTTTCTAACTTCCCATGTTCGCCGATACACAAGTACATGCTGAACGTCTCTGCAAATCATTCCCGCTCAGCGAACTTAGGAAGTCATAATCGCAGCCACAACCATAACTAAGTTCTCATTGCTAGCAAACCATCATAGAGTCAAAAAAGTGAGCATGCTTATATTTCATAGTACAATCATATTCATATCTTAATACTCAGCATAAAAGTCGTGGTATTTTTTACCCCAGCCCACTGGGTCACCCGCTAGGGATAGACCAGAGAATATTGTCGAAAAGTACAATCCCACACGCGTTGAAACCAATTTTTACCAAAATAATTTACTCAAGAAACCTGAATAAAAAACCTGGTCAGTTCAATATTCCACGCAGACGTGCTTAAATTCCCGACAGAGCAAGCGTAAGAGCAAAAAGTAGAAACAACAAAAGACGACGAAATTGCTTCTCCGGTGGCTAAAAACGTGCTTGGAACATGAAAAAGCAAACAACAAAACAATTTTGCTTGAGAAAAGTCGTTCACACATTCGTAAAGCCTTGCGGCTGCAGTTTCTTCACAATAAAGTTGTTTCTGCGGTAACCTAAATCCGCCTTCAGGGCTTTTTTTTTCCTGATTTAGTCGCTGAATCATAAAAAGTTTCCGAAATGGGGAAATTATTTATCCGACGAAAAGGTCAAAATCGATGTCGGAATGGTAGCGCGCATTATATCTGCCCGACATCTTCGTGGTCAATCTAAATCTTTCCTTGCGGAAAACAAATTAACCTTTGGGGAATAAGGTTTTCCCCATGGTTAACGACCAATTTATACGCACCATTTCACTTACGCACAAAAACGCCAAGAAAGGCGCGCGAGAGAGGTAACATTGAACATCAGCTTCAGGGTCACTGCCTTATGCTCATCAACGCGCTGAGCGCCGGTATACGAGAATGCAAAGGTCGACGGGTCGTGGGCGGAGAGAACTGAAACTATGTGAAGCTTTCGGACACATGAAACCAAATTATATCCAGCGTATCTACTAGCGACACCTGTGGCTAGATAACTTTCGGGTTAAAATAATCACCTGTTACGGCGCAATAATGGCAATGTGTAGTGACTGAACTCGACCATAATCGTTAGGTTAACACGCTCAGACACAGTTTACGAGGAGCCTTTCGCACAATAGGTATTGAACTTGCTACACTCACACTTAACTATGTTGTTGCTCTGCAATCCTTCCCGTGAAAAGTTTGCCTCGAACTACAACAAGGGGAAAGCGTTGTAACGAGCGTGCCTGGTGGAAGGATAAACTGAGTGGGGAAGGCTACATGACATTGATTGGAAGGTAGCAACACAGTACTGTAGTAAAGAAAAAGCCCATTTGGGAGAAATGGGCGAGGCAATGGATGAAGCTTCGTGGTGCAAAAATAGGCATTGTTGGGATATTGGTCATACTGTGGGGTAAACTTCTTGGGGCATTGGTTGAATTCCACGGTACAATAAAAAAACATAACAAAAATCTAGAATAAGCGGGTACTTTCACGAATACACGGTTTTTCACCCCTACGCCTGCAAACCCTGTTGACTGGAAACAGCAGTAGTAGTTGTAGAACTAGCGAACATTCTTGGTTCCGGCGCTTTTTACGCAGTTTCTTTTCTGGGCTGCCAATCGTACTGATGATAGCTACAGAAATAACATCATCCGCAAGATATTAAAACACTTTCACCACCCAGAAGTTTTTTTTCTCTTTAATGTGCCGGAAGTAGCAAAGAAAGGGTAATCATAGGTAGAATAATGGTCACATTCGTGTTTTGGATGGAGCCGGCAGAAACAGAAAAATTGGGCCCATCTCCCCGCGAGGGGGACTCGAGTAAATGCGTCGCATAGGGGGTGGGTGTATTGCGTAAAAGTTTAGTGTTTGGGGAGTTGGTGGTAGTGAATGCATTGTATCAGCAGCTTCTTGACGTAGTTTGAATTAGTCAAGGATATAAGGCGCGTTCGTAGCCTCCCATTCTGTGTCGGCTTTGTGGCACAGTGGGTAGAGCACCATGTACATTGCGTTCCGCCCGCAGGGTCGAGGAATCGAAACGAGGCGCCGGATAGTATTTTTTTTATATAGTGTAGGGGGAGGGGTGCGGACTACGACTACGGACGTCAACGCGGGTGACATCGTGAGTTACTGAAATGCTCTGCATTTAAAAAGGGTAATTTTTCTGTCCATTTCATGCTAGCAAACGTGGTAAGTGGAGCGGGCTAGGAGCGACGTCTGCTCCCCTGACAATGAACACTCGTTTTAAAACCAAATAAAAATCGAAGAAATCATCTGGGAAATTTCTCGAATGTCGTCCACTACCCATGGAGGTTCTATCTTATTTAATTTCCACCTTGCAGTTTTTGTTGCGTTAACAGCGTTTACTAGTGTTTGTGTGTCTCTGCCTCTTTTACAACACTATACAAACGGAATCTTCCGGAGGTCGCTAAGAGCGGGCTTCAAGACTTAGGTGGAATTTAGTCCCACAACTCTTTTGTTTATTATCTTACGAAACGCAGGGAAAATAGAAGCAGCAGTAAAAATGACTATCAGTACAGATTGTCTCATGATGTTTTGTTTATCCCTGTTTATAAACAGCTTGAGGTGTTTGTTCTGAAGCTACAAGCACAGAATTGCGCAAACGAAAGCGGTGAGGGCTCCAAGCCATTTGATTGGGGCTGTTAGCTGCGCCTTCACCTAAAAGAATAGCCTCGTTTCCCTCCATAGATTTAATTTCGTTAAAGAGTACTGTGACATAGATAGTGCATCACGTGTGTAGAAAATGGAGCTTTCACCGGGCTTCATGACATTATTGCATTAACGTTTATCGAATAAGAGCCGCCATGTGTTCTATGGCTAGAAAGGAGAAGGAAACGTTTATATTTATTATGTAGAAAGTGAACTGATGCCACCCGTGTTTTTGTGATTGATGAGCTGCATAAACGGCCGTGTTCAAAGTTCACAACATAGTAGTTAGCTGCAAGCCGTCATCTAGAATGTCTAATAGGATAATAGGCTATAGCCAGACCTTGCGCAAAGTGAGTTCAGAAATGCAAGGGACCCTTGCTTTCATCCCAGCGAGTTTAACTTTTCGACGTGAAACTATTGTGTGTTAGGAAGCAGACAAATACTTTTATCACTTTCCATTTCATCTTCTGAATTTACGCAAATATTCACTT
This sequence comes from Haemaphysalis longicornis, assembly GCF_048455015.1. Classification (NCBI taxonomy): domain Eukaryota; kingdom Metazoa; phylum Arthropoda; class Arachnida; order Ixodida; family Ixodidae; genus Haemaphysalis; species Haemaphysalis longicornis. The sequence goes on from NW_027526385.1 coordinate 23,787,901, forward strand.
GGAAGGCGACGTTTAAACACTACGGTCAGGATTAAAACCCAAATGTCCCAGTTTTTTGAAAAATACAGTACAATAGATGCAAACTTTTATACCAAAATAAAGCCATAAATAGCTGTGTGGACGTGAACAGACTATGTATTAGAAAAATCTGGCAGCGGCACAATAAATAAAATTAAGACATATTTCTACAGCACTTAGGGTTCGGATGGGCTGACGGAACAGAAAAGAAACATACATAAAAAAGCTTCGTGTAAAGGCAGAAATCAATACCCAACTTGAAATACGAGCAACACAGAACGTATTCCACAGGACCTTATAGTATGATAACCCAGCGGCGCCTACATAAATATCCACCACATCGGCGACATAAATTTTGCTCAGGTCTGGTTAATGCAATAACAGACGCACAAAAAGAACCACGACCAACGGGATCAATAACAGATCGAATGCGAACTATTGGGCTCTTGAAGCTGATGGTGTCATTTTGGAGTATCGCAAGGTGCTGTTCCTAGAATAATATCACTTTGAACGATGAAGCAGTCCCTGAAAAATGGAACTGCGTCAGAAATAGACAGAGAGAGGCGTTGAGCTTCTTTTATAATTATATAGTTCAGACTGCATAGTTCCCACCGTCTAGATGACCCCTGGGGACGAACTCAAGCCTTGGCTGATTGTACGCAGCCAGTTGCTTTTGCTCTTCGCTGGTGTTTGTGGCTGCTATCTTCCAAGCTAACGTTGAGTTGGTCAGTCCGTGTTTTTGTTTCGAAAAGCGCCTGCGGGTTAGCTCCGGTAACCTTTGGCCAAAGCAAAAATTTGGCTTGGTCTGGTTGAGTCTTCGTTTCACGTGGTTAACCTTCGATTGAGCTGTATTGCCGACCTCGTCTCAAAGCCGTTCGGTTCCGTGCAACGCTCAGAGAAGGAGGCGAGGGAACGCGGCGTTCATTCATGGTGAACGCACCAGTCCTCTTCGCAGGGCGCCACATGAGTCACATCGCCCGAAACGACCCAGCGCCGCATGCATGGGAGGCTGCGGAGGTGGTTGGCTACCTTGGCCGCAGCAGCGGTGGTGACAGGTGTCCGCACCCGCCGGCGCCAACAGCAGTCCCGGCGAATCACGCGATGCGCTTCGAGGGGTGTGTCACCGGGGGTGTGTTTCCTGTCAAATGGTCATTTGCGCATCCTCCACAAAATCGCTGGACGAACGTTGTGACGCCTTGCTTTTAAAGCAGCTTTATTTGAAGTATTCGATTGGGTAGCTAAGCGGAGAACCAGTCCCGGTACGGTACCCGGTAAATGACGATGTCACTGCGGAAAGCCAGAGGAGGCGAAACCGGTTTTACGCCCATGTGCGGCGATTGTGTACCTGCCGTTGTACCCGGTGTTTCTCCTCCACACCACTGCAATTACATTTCGAAACGATGCAGTGACTACAATAAGCGCTCGGTAGTAGGATAGTGGGTATCCTATATTTGCAGTTTCCTGTCACGATAAATTAGACAGGCAGGACGAGGACAAGCGCTAATTCTCAATTGAATTTTGTGAGACAAGGGCTAAATGACGGCGCTTGTATTATATCTTCATCGTACAACAGCCAAAGAAACGAATATAACTGCTTCGTGCGGCATCGAGACACTTTCTAATTATAGATTGCAACTTCTACAAGACGCGAAGGCTATGCCCCTTCACGCCGTGGGCTTAAGCTACCCAAGGAGGTACCACGTGACTAGCCAGCCATATCGACGACCAGAAAGGTCTTCGGCCGCTCTGCACATCGCAGAAATACGCATACAGAACATTTTACTTCAGTCACCAAGAAGATATCTAGGTTTCTCAATTTATAATTGGATGTTTGGATTCTTACGCGTTGTTATGTACAATAGCGAAGACGTCCTGGGTTTTGCTATATGTGCTTGTGAGTAAAAGCTATTGCAACAATTTTCTTGGTGGATATGTGCACTTCTTAAGGGAATTGGTATCCTGACATTATCCTTCAGCTTTCTGTAGGCTTTTGTGCGTGATGTCATTCCTATGGATTGTGGCGTAGGGGCAAGATGGCTGGGCACGTTTTAGTTGGAATACTCTGAGGGAAATAGCAGAGGATCCAACATGACTAAAAAAAGTGGTTCCTTGTGTTTTCTCAGGACGAAAATGGGCTATTGCTGTGCATGTAGAGTCTTCGAGCCCGACAGTTGCTTGTCATTCATGTGTCAACTTTCTCTCCAGAGCCAAGAGCCGCAAGTACTCAAGAATAGCGTCACAAAAATACGCGAGTTAATTAAATGAAGACTTTTTTTGGAAATGTTGCAATGTCTACGTAGCTACTATGGAATTCATTTAAAACGGGGCAATTTTGTTTATGGCTGCCCTGTTTTTACTAAAAATAAACAACCACTATATATAGCGACAATTATGGGGAACGTGAAGCTTTCACGGATCTAAAAACGGTGCCCAATCCCATACTGCGAGTATGTGCTACTCTGGACGTGTGCACCACTTTTCCAGAATAACCGAAGCGACTCTCGGGTATGCCCTTCCTAGGCGTAACGTAGGGGTTAGACGACTGCGGTACGAATCATTAGCTGTTGCTTGGCGTACAGTGAGTACTTCCTCGTTGCATGCCGTTCCAAGCCGTTAAATTTAACATTTCAAGTTACGCCTAACGTTCTAAATCTCAAAATGTGAGTTTGCCTTAACGTGCTCCTGCTAACAGATTCACGGCATGACGAGCAACGTCCTTCTCTCCGTCGTTCGTCCGCTCATGACGCGATCACTTCCGCAGCTATGTGCCGTCGCCCAGAAAACTGCTCTTGGCGCTGTTCTTATACTTCGAAATTTAGATTATCGTAATTGTTATCCGTTTTTAATAACCTTTTGTTTTCCTTTTTTCCCAATTCAGCTGACAAAGCAGTAGTTTTAGGTGGCAAAATTTTTGGTTTGTCACGTGTTTTTGTTTGCATTTATATTATATAATCAAAAGGAAAAGTTGTTATTTTGTAGCCAAGATGACAAAGTCACGTGAGTGGTTTAGTGTCAAGTGATTTATTGTAGTTTGACCCAGCGGACGAATGTTGTTCTATCATAAATATTTTTGCATGTGCGCCGTAAACGAGTTTAAACATAAAAATTCCTGTTAGTGATCCTTAATTGCTTTTCCTCGCTATATGTAATTCGCCTTTTTGCCTGCAGAAACCAACGGCGCCCACAAATATACAAAGCTCTCACTGGTGCCTACTGAAGTCAGTCATACCCATGGCGCTGTATATTGGGTAGATTACCTTTTCTCGCTACCCAAATGTCTTCGGTGAACTGTAGCCTAGCATAACACCTATCTGCCATTATTTGCGCGGTCCTTGTATCTCGTTTCAAAGCACGCCCCATGAAAGAGTGTTCGCCAATCGGGTAACCCAAGAATGAAGTCCTGGTTTTAGTTTCGCGAATCCCGATGGAGAAGTAAATTATAACTGGGGAAGCCGTCATCGAGACGGAAGAAAGATGACTTTAGCGATGCGGCTTGTTACCTTGGTGCGTGGCCAGACTAAACTAGAATCGTGCTGTCGGGTCTATACCCCGTCTTATGTGGTAGACGGATTTAATCCGCTTGGTCGTGCATACCCATTAAAAATTACGGCCTCACATTAAGTTGCAGAGTTTAGAGCAGCAAATGAGGATACTATGACCGCGCAGTACGCCCAGCGCAAACGGACAGCGACGAATGTCTCACCACTTAAACAATCTTTCTTTCAAGAAGAGACGGCAGAAACCCACTACCCTGAAAGACCTGAGCTGAGCGACTGACACTACAGGTGTTCGTGTGCAAAGCGACGACATAGAATCGACAAGTACGCATTTTTATAGCTGCCTTATGGTGCCTTTCAGAATTTTCTCACACAATATTGTTGTATTGGGTTGTTAATTTTTGATGTGGGAAGTTGGGCTTTGATAATTCTTACTCCGCATTCACCGCGCTCTGTAGGAGTTTTCTTAGCATAAACTTTTTCAAAAGCTCTCCTATAGAAACCCCGAAAAAATTGTTTATCATAAAACTGTGAGTAGTCGAGCAATGGCTAGCTAGGATGCGACTCAAAAATTTTACAGAAAAACAACCTAGAATGTTTGGTGCCCACCAATCGTAAGGGCTATCAATCCAGTTATTTTATTCGCTTTGAAATGAAGGCTCAGGCCTGGTTTAATTGTCGCGTGTGAATGGCCGTGCACATTTTCTTAGGGTTGCTGCAGAAAGATGAAGTTGTCGAACAAGTAAACTATGTCCGAATATTTTTAAAAGGGCTCTGAATGCGCATGTGCTAAATACTAAAATTTTGACATTGTACCGAAGAATCTGAAGGTCCTCTATGTTAAGATGTTTTTGTCACGAGTTACCAGTAACCACAGTAGAGAGCGAGCGAGAGAGAGAGAGAGAGAGCGAGAGAGAGAGAGAGAGAGAGAGAGAGAGAGAGAGAGAGAGAGAGAGAGAGAGAGAGAGAGAGAGAGAGAGAGAGAGAGAGAGAGAGAGAGAGAGAGAGAGAGAGAACCATTTTATTGAGCCAAACAAAATTACGGCGACTGCATGCCGGATGTGGTGGTTCCCTCTTCACGGGGTCCATACGCTTCCGCGGCCGCTTGGCCCTTGAAGATCAGGATGATCTGGTCTTCCAAGGCGAATCTGATTAGGAAGGCCTGTCTGCAAGGTCTCCTTTGTCTCATGTTTAACAACAGAAAACAAGAAAGTGACTAACGCCAACGTCTGGAAAAGTACCTGGTTCAATTCCAACAAACGTCTTATTAACAACCTTTACTTTTAGGTCAACGGGTTTTTAACTAAAACTATTTGAACTTTTAGTTGTTTTTTTATTCAGTTCTACACTTTTTATTATGAAGGTACGACTTTTGACGCTGCATAGAACTTTAAAATTTTTTGCTTGTGATTTTTTAACTTGAATATAACTCCCGTTGACTTCCTTTAATCAGATTAAGTACAGCCCTAATGAATATCTTTGCTTGGGACGTTATGTAAATAGAACGTGAATGCCTATCCCAAGCTGACCTTCTGGACTTCTTTCCACTCCCATCCCAGAAACCCTAACTGAATGGCGACTTACATTTTAGCTCATGGTTGAAATATCAAAAAGCAGACAGTTTAGTGCTTATTTTAATTTCAATAGTAGGCCACTTGACACTTTGTACTTACCCTGCAATACACCACTGTTATTAATACTAGGAGAAGAAGAAAAATTCTTCTCAGTGCGGTGCAAGGGTATGAAAGAAGCCTTCCTTTTTCAAAGAATGTCGCTCCTGATTGATTCTTTAAATTAGCCTCGAAGATTAGCTACCGGCACGACCAGATTAATTAAACGCGGGCGCAGACACTGAAGTCTAAAGCACTGTGAAAATATGGGGAGACATTAGGAAAATAACGCTGTCCAGTGAAACGTGCCAAGTCACCCCGGCTGCTTGAAATCACAGGAGAAAAAAGATTGAAATGAAAATGTCCAAACTGTATACTGACAGGTGTCAGCTGGGATTCTAACCAAATTTCTGAAGTTTCAGTTTGGTTCTCGTGAAAAATTTAATACAATTTTACCCGTAAGGTTCGGGAAAAAGAAAAGTTTGAAAAGAGATTGGACATTTATATACTGCTTCACCCATTTTGTTATGCATTGGAATTGCAATGTATATTAGCAAGCGTTAACTTTAAGCTTTCCGACGGAGACCTTTAACCAGTACGACATCCACACTGACCTTCAGAAGCAGCAGTAACCTTAATTAGCTTCCCCTTTCAGCCAACCTTAGTAGTTTATTTGACTTATCATTTATCCGGCGGAAATCTGCCATAGGTGTGGCATACATCATCCACATTCTAGAGATTCTACAAACGCCATACTAGGCGCCTAAGAGCATAGCGTGGTACGTGTGACACCCCGTAGAACATCAGCAGCTTATTCCCAGAAGAGCACCTAAGATACACGTACTCCTTTATTCTCAAAATTCACCTCTTTAGGGTTTTGTTATAGCCGACACTCACCGACTACGCATTACCCAAGCAGAACGTTTTTGTCACCCGCTTAGAGCAGACTTTTTGCACCAACCTTGCCCAAATAGGATGTTTTCCCCTGCCTGCCACCACCTTGTTATTACACCTCCCTTCCCCCAGCCAAGCCTTCGTCGCCCCCTCTCAGTCCCAGTTACTTTGCTTTGATCTCTCTTAGTGCAAACGCTCAGATCGCCTTTTCCCCTTTGCTCTCCCTTGAGACCCTCCTGCCGCCATTTCACTCTGTACATAACTCGCTATGGATGTCGAAGTGCGCAACTTCCAGGCTTAAAGAGCGTCAGTAAAACGGTTAGACTTGTACCCACCGTCCACACTGTTCACACACATACCTATTTAATAAAATGATACGACAGATACCAGCCGACCCCAAACTAGGTGGAGCCGGACAGAAACGGAGATCGCACTGAAATGTTAAATGCTTCCGCGTAAAGTCAACTGCTAGAAGAGACAGCAATTGCGTTACTTACACAGGCAGTGTTTTATAGGTACCAAACAACCATAAGGATCGAAATTATTTGTGGTGATCACGCAAGTGCGCAGCATGGAGCACCGGAGCTAAAAAATTCTAATGCGGGGCGCTGGGCTTGATTCGCTCTGCCACCAAGCAAAAAGAGATCAGACAATGTAGAGGCTCTCGTTGTGTGTGTATATCGTGTTCGAACTTTTCTGTTATATTGGGCATTTTAGGAACAAATCAGGGACATAAAAAGCGTGTTGCGTCTAAGGCACTGGTATTTATTCGTACTCAATTGGTCATAAAGCGGCACAGGGGAAAAACAGCAAAGGTTTTATGTGGCTGTTCTAAACTTTTTCGTTACCACCCGAAGAAATCAAATGGTACCAAGAGGGCTCATTGTACATTTCAATCAAAGTATGAAGTATAAATTCATCAAGGGCTGTCCGGTCTCAGAAGTTTTTTAGTGGCCATGAAGTAAGGTAGCCAGTAATGTAAACCTCTTTGGGCGCTTGTGAAAGGTTGTGTTGTTCGCACTATTGCACCGACACAAAGGTTAATCGTTATTTTCTACTCACTGGTGTTCAACGCTTCAAAATCCCTGCGGTAGCACAATGGCCGGTTTCCGCACCAGCAAAAATATCAGCCACAAGCCGTATTTTGTGCTCTAACGGAATATATTGCAGTGCAAGAGATCCGTGACTGTCTACATCTTTTTTTTGGATATTACCCTAAACTCACCCGTGAAACACGCCGAAAATAACTATTTTATCGACGGCACATATTTGTGGCTCCTGCGCTTCTTTCTGTCGCTGATGTCTGAGACCACTCAATGAGACCTTTCTTACTTTAGCTTTGACCTCATGTCAGCTGCGTAACTTTCCCATCGACTCTGATTGGCTGCTGTCACAAATTAGTGTGGTTGGCTGGCCTGAATTCAGTTGTGGCTGACGGGACTTCTACGGCCCAGGTCAAGCCAAGATTTCCGGTCAACTGAGCTTCCAACAAAGAAGCAGTTTTCTGCATTCCTTTTTTTCTCAACGGCATGCCGTCACTTGCACAGTGGGGAATTATCTCACACGAGTCTTCTTTTTGCTACTTCTCTCTAGTTGTAATCAGCTTTGTGGCAAGGCTGGTTGTGACACTTTCTCCAATCTCTGTGGGACCTCGACATTTGTCGACGCAGAAAACGGGGTAAACCAGCAGCTCGATCTGCTCAAGACTCTGTTTTCCAAAGAGAATAAGAATTTGTCCCTCAAGAATCTCCCTCTGAAGGCGTGTTAATATAACTTTATAGAACATGCATCGAGTTTGAAAGGACGCCCGTTCACTCACTTGGCCACGTATTGAATCGAGTGTGGGTGTACACCACCTCTCTTTGAAAACACAATTGTGTTGTTTGCACATCCTATTCAGATTTAAAGGGAGATTGTGGAAGCATTTTATATTTTTAGGTACAAAGACACGTGTCAGTCACCCATCGGTGGCATTGTTGGATAAAGGAATGTCGGTGCCATCCACGTGTTCGTAATCTCCGGAGTTCTACACTTGTTTTGTGTGTAGGCTGTAAGCATGCTTCGTGATGATGTTCCACAGTTTTGTAGGTATATAGGTCTTTCTTCGATATAATGAGATTCAGTTGTTAGAGTGCACTCGTCCTTGTGTTTCTTCCTAACCATCGCTCGTTTTTGCGCGATCGTAACCATGGATCGCTTCCAACTAGGCATGGTCGCTGTGTTGCTTTATCAAACCCGGTGTTGGAGATAGGCTGATGGTCTGCATAATATTGTATGGATACAATATGGATTGTATAATATTGTATGGATAGTGAGATATTCCGATAAGTTGTCGGCTTTCGTATGAATTAATAGATAAATCTAATTGTATTTCGATTATGTACTCATACGTGCTTCGATGGTCCATCTGTGGACAGTTAAACGCCACACGTCCACTCTCCAGCTTTACTTCCTTCCAATAATTTGATTTATGACGATTTTCCACAGAGCTTTTTCAAATCTTCCAGTGCTTGTCTTGTTGCTACATGTTACTACATGGCCAGCACGTGCGTCGCCAAGTCATTGTCTTGAGGGGGGCAAGCCGGTTGAATAGCAGCGGTAGAGGAAGATTGATTGATTGCAGGGTTTAACGCGACGACGCAACGCAGGCGATGGGGCGCGCTGTAGTGGAAGGCTCCGGATTAGTTCGACCCCCTGGGGATCTTTGACGTAACCACAAATCTCGTACACACGGACGTTTTTGCTTTTCCCTCCATAAAACAAACGACCACCCCTAGAGGGAGAGGGCTGGCAATAGGGGCAAGTGCTGTTGTTGCTTGAGGTGAGCAAATGCCCCCTCTGCACCCCTCTGCCGAAGCCATTGGTTGCCACTACAACCCTCATTTCGCGGCTCTTACGTGTGACGTAAAATTTATTTCAACCTTGTCGCGAGTCCCCAAATTATTACTAAGTACTCACTAGAAATAGGCATAGTTTTCGCTCCTCCATTTGGGTTTGCAACTACTTTTACCCTTCATTACTTGAAAGTGCTTGCCTAGTGCACACCAATATATGCCAATTGTAGCCTTATTTTGATTTATTGTATTAGCTATGGCAGCACATCCGGGATTGTTATTTTCTTCCACTTCTTATAGTGGTTTACCGAGACTAGATTTCAGGATTTATATGCCTTTTTTATACTATAAGAGGGTAGCTTGAGTATAATCATAGCTTGAGCATCATAGCTTGAGCAACGATAGCATCATAGCTTGAGTAGAAAATCCGTGGAGTAGGAAGTGGCCAGAGGTTGAGGTGGAAAGGGAAGGAAAAGCGTACAATGAGAGGTGCTCTTTATGTGGTGGCCGTTGTGAAATCCCTCGGGTTAGACGACGCTGAACAGCGGCGGCCTTAAGAATTGGGCCCTGGTCTCCTCCGCGAGTCAGTCGTACAACAAAGGCTGCTTTGGAATATATAAACATTCTGGCGGTGTAATTACTACACAGCGTAGCCCCCCGCGTCTGTCCTTCTTGAACGACTAGCCGTGAAGACAAGAATACAAGTGCTTCGTCGGTCGCCGCTTCTAAAGCGCTGGCCGAGCAGAAGCTCTTCGCCGCTGCGGGGATGTCTCCTATGTACAGTCGCCAGCAAAAGTTTGCGGGATGTGCAGCGCGTGGTCGAGCAGCGCAAAACTGCACTGCTGCGCCATCTGCAGCCAGCGGGTTCCGGGTCAAGGCTCAAGGAACTGGCGTGCTAGGCGCGCTTTGCGCATGCCTGTCCTTTATTAGTTACGGGGCATCTCTGATCCCTCGCGTGCCCGCCACAGGCTTTCGATATTCGCGGCAGTCTCTGTGGCGCCGCGTGACCATCGCCGTCGTTCTTCTATCACTGGTTCAACAAAACACGTCGCCCGCGGCCGCCGTTTGCGCGGAGCGTGACGTTGAACAAATCCTATTTTCCCTGAGGCACCGCTGGTTGAGCATGAATTATATTCTAATTTTTAACCTAAGCACTGATAAACTGTCAGCTGACCCAGAATTGCCATTCGCTGCTCATGCCTGTAGCTACCGCAGTTAATGTTGGTGCGTGCTCTGGGACCATGCCGCCCCGCGTTCCGGAGGACCAAAGAAGGCATACCGCCCGCCTTACGGGCAGCTCTACGTAGGCAGTTACCCGCCGCGGTGGCTCAGTGGCTAAGGCGTTGCGCTGCTGAGCACGAGGTCGCGGGTTCGATTCCCGGCCGCGGCGGCCGCTTTTCTGATGGAGGCGAAAAGCAAAAACGCCCGTGTGTACGAGATTTCGGCGCACGATAAAGATCCCCAGGTGGTCAAAATTTATCCGGAGCCCTCCACTACGGCGCGCCTCATCGCCTGCGTTGCGTCGGCGCGTTAAACCCCACAATCAATCAATCAATCTACGTAGGCAGTTACGCAAGTGCAAGTGGCAAGTGGTGAGAGCAAGTCGCAATAAATTACAGACTCAGACGAGGGTGAAGCACTTTTACGGGCCTCCGGTATAAGAGAAAACAAACTCAGAACTGTTGAGTGCAGAGTAAATAATCCAGTTCGTACGCAAAGTTTTTCCTATGAGGACTAGAGGGTGCAACAGTTGTAACAGGCGGAACACACACGTAAGTTTAAGTGAAGAGAAATGGGGGAAAATTTAGAGCCCTCCCAGTCTATGACGAAGGATGACAAGCCGAGCTGGGCGGAATCCAAGAAGGTCACGAAAGAAGCAGATTGTGGATAAGAGTTCCACCTAATTCCTAGTTATTCAGGTGAATGGAAGCAATACGGACTAACGTTTTATTCTATAGGACAAACAGGGGACTGAAACTGGCTCGCAAAACGTTGTAGTCGTCTGCGCGGCTAATTATCATACAATTTGGTCTGGGGTATTTCCGACAAACCCAGGGTTACAGCCGCTTTCTGTGACCATAGCTCCTCCTTTGAATGTCAGTTATTGACAGCAGATGGAAATTAATTATCGTTTACAGCTTCCCTATAAACTTATCGTGGCAAGTAAATGTGATTCGGCGTAATGATAACGCCATTTCCAAGCGGCCAATTTCAGTATGATGTTTTTACACGATACCTACATGAGACAAGAAAGTTTGCTTTGCCGCAATATTCCCCAGAAGGTTTACTTTGCTGCAATATTAAATTTGGCGACGCGACTTTTTTGTACGCATCCCGTCACAAGACGCAGTTTCTGACAGGTAGCCTAAATAACTCCTGTAAAATAAATTTAGTCGCCGACCAATGCATCACGTAGAAGATAAGATTTGTTCAACGTCGTGCTCCGCGCAAACGGCGGCCGCGGCCGACGTGTTTTGTTGCACTAGTGATAGCTGAACGACGGCGATGGTCACGCGGCGCAACAGCGGCTGCCGCCAATATCGAAAGCATGTCGTGGTCACGGGAGGGATCGGAGATGCACCGTAACTAATAAAAGACACGCATGCGCAAAGCGCGCCTAGCACGCCAGTTCCTTGAGCACCTAGCCGGCGCCCGGTGGCTGCAGATGGCGCAGCTGTGCAGTTTTGCGCCGCTCGGCCATGCGCTGCACAACCCGCCAACTTTTGCTGGCGACTGTACATTGCTTGCTTCATTCTATCGCAAAAAAACTTCTCTCGACGGCTATTATCCGCATATGCATTACAAGCAAACGTAAATATCGCCCATTTTTTATCGGTTTTCGAGACATAGCTGCCTAATAAACTTTGTTTGTCACTTGTACAATTGGGCTTGAGATTCTTGCGCCTCTTTGGTGGAGAAGAGTTTTTGGGACTGCGCCGAAAAAAATTATTCAAGTGCATCAATACTTTTCTTGAAAATGCACCGCGATAAACTAGATGTGAGTATTCACGGATATATATCACTGAAGACATTTTTTCTTCGCCCCTCCATATTGCAATATCCCTCGCATAAGTTTGGGAACGTTGATGATCCAGCCCAATGTTGTTTTTATATACCGCTTCCATGAACTTTGCTAGGTCTTTGACAGCAGTTAGTTTTATTACTTTTGTACTTCCATCAAATGTCCTTAAAAAATTCTCTATTAGTAAATGAGGTTATGCTTCCACTTTCGGCCGGAAGACGGGAATACAGAAATGATTAAAAAAGCTGAAACAAGATACAAAAGGGGACTTTTGATGCACCCTGTAAAATAGTTCTCCAAGTTCCGGCCCTTTTGAAGGCAGATCAGAATGTTTTCATTATTCAGACACAACTACCATGAAGTATCAGGCGATTTGTTTTAGGTTGGACTAAGCAAAGAATGTTAGCTGCTTTTTTCTGCCTGTAGTAGACCCTTTATTGCTCGAACGAGCAGTTTGTGCTAGCAGATATCTATGTAGCTAACTACATTCAGTGGCATACCTTAAGAAATTTGCAGGAGGGCGGACATGGCAGGCCACCGGTACCATCGAAAAAATGATAAGAAAACATTTACGCCAGAATCGCAAACACGTGTGCAAATATTCAAATATTGTTGCTAACAGCAAAACTTCATACAGTAGGTCTGGGGGGAATCCATTTAGGTTGCCTGCATATCCGCCGGCACGCGTTCTTCCATAACAGATATAATTACACGTTTATTAAGAACGGATGCAAAGGACCAAGTTCACATCATGTAGTGAGTTACGAATTTAAAGGAGACAATTTGCAACTCTTCAATGTTTCTAAAAAAATGATTTAGTCGGAAAAGCACTCACCTTCCCGGACGACAATTTCCGAAATGATCAGCTCCCGTTCCATCATCCGTGCAGAAAGTTCATACGTTAAATTGTCAAAACTGCAGGACGTAGAGGATAACCAGAACCCGAACTGAGTAATCCTCCATCTCCAGGGAAATATGAGGCTCCCAAAAAACTTTGCGAAATTTTATTTTTGAATAAACTATTCTCTGACAAGATTGGGAGGGTACAAATCACCCTCACGCGATTTTCGCTTGTCGAGCAGGGCAAAGGGGAACCCGAATTTGAAATTTCGAAAGTGTTTGTTAGGGCAACAGCACACGACGTTTGCTTCCAACAAACTGTTGCATGGACTACTCAAATATTTTAAGGTTTTTCTGACAATAAAGTGACTTACGAGGAGTTTCGGAACTTCTTCACCCACGCCAGACTCATTTCTTCACACAAAAAACACAGCAAAAAGACTGCAATAAAGCACTGCCTAAAATGGTTTCGAAAACCTAACGCGAGCCACACTGAATTAAAAATTACTCCCACCTCCCCTCGCGGGAACACCTGTGTAGATGCGACGCATAGGGGGTGCCGTTGTTGTTTCCGTTAGGTTGATTCTCCCATCGCGTGAAACGTGCCGTGAACTCCCTGCCGCGGCTATGACGCAACGTGGGGCGGCTATGACGCAACACAATCCAACATATTCCACTTTAATCCAATCCAAGTCTAATCCAATTCAATCCAAATCCAATACAATCCAATCCAAGCCAATCCAATACAAGCCAAGCCAAGCCAAGCTAATCGAATCCAATCCAATGCCCCTCGCGAGAGAGTGTTCGCTATCGGAGAGTAGTGGGGATGAGCGGCGGAGAGCGCAGCTCGCGCGGCGAGGAGAATGGGGGAGGGGTGTGAACGGACAACGACAACGCCTTATGGAGGGACAAGGCGAGTGAATGAGATGCCGTCGCATCTAAAATCACTTTTAGAAAAACGTTCCCTTTTTTATCAAGTAGCGACAATGCTTCTAGAATTAGCTGTCAGGAAAATTAGGTTGTTCCCCTTATTTTCGAGGTAAGTTGATTCTACGTGGCCAAAAAGTACCGTAATTACCCAATTCTAACGCGCCCCCGATTCTAACGCGCACCCGATTTTCCAGGAAAAAAACCGAAAAAACTTGCAACTCCGCTTGTAACGCGCAAGGAACATTGTGAGCAAGAAAAACGAATGCGAGAGAAACGGGCGATTTATTCCCCGAAGTAATCTCACTCATCTCACTCCTCGTCGCTCTCCGAGAGCTCCTTGTCGCCTTCCGCTGACCGCAACATCTCGTCATTTGTGCCGTCAAGTGCGTTCGCGATGCCACACTTCTGAACGTACGTTCACACATGTTCGATGGGATCGTGGCCCCCGCCTCGCAGGCCCATCCCGCGAGCTTCTCCAGAGGCATACGCTTCAGCCAACTGCTCGTTGAGAACGCGTGGGAGCTGCTCGTAAGCCGCGGAAGCGGCGCACCTTCGTTGCCACTTCTGCCAATTACTGTTATCAAGCACGCAATTGGAATAATTTGACGATTTGTGTGAACGCCGACACAAAAGCCTAGATCCGAAAAAAGGTTACTAAAAGTTTTGGCGCCATCTTGAGATGGCGATGGCGATGGGTGGAACGAAATTTCAGCTGTTTCGGCAGTTTCGGTTTCGTATCCGATTCTGATGCGCATGCGATTTTTCGGGCTATTTTTGCGAAAAAAAGGTGCGCGTTAGAATCGGGTAAGTACGGTACTTAAAAATACGCCTACTACACTCTAATAAATGGCCGAAGGTGGGTTTCACCACAATGCTGCAGAACAACCAATCAGCGAAACCAACTGTGCGAATTTGGCGATTGACGGGGCCCAGCTTGCGATAATCGTAAAGGAATGAAATCTGCTGTGACAACCATACATATCAGGAATTTTTGAACTCGCCATTCACCAATTCGCACATTTGGTAACGCTGATCGGTTATTCTGAAGCGTTGTGATGAAAACCACTAGCGGCGTTTGCTTAATCTGTACGACAAGGATCTGTGTCAGGTATAATGTATTCAGTGTATACGCCTAAACTTAAGTGTACTTTTGTTCGATCCAGAAATGTAGAAGGTTATAATTCTGGGCAGAACGTATATCAACGATGAGCAGCTGCGCATTGCTGTTTAAGTACAATTACAATGAGTACGAGCAATATCTTTGCCCGCCAGAGGGGTTACAATTTATAGGGTGATGACTATTATAATCGGAGTTTTCCCCAGATACTGGTTTCGCTTAACAAGTAGAAGCTGCCCTAACAGCATGACGAAGCCCTGAAATCCACATACAAGGCAACAGTAGCAAGAGTAATACGGTAAAAAACCAATTCCAATCGTTTGTTCATGCAAAGTACGTTAAAAAGCAGATCCTACACTCTTTCAGAAAGTACCACGGTCAATGCAGCGTAAGGCAGCCAATTTCACAAAATGTGCATAAAATACAGTCACTCTGCATTCTGCTTACACCTACAATATAAAAAGTAACAACAGCAGTAATGCTTTCTAGTATTCACAAAAAATACATGCACATGAGTATGAAGATACACACAAGGCATACCTAAATAAAATGTAACTACGAGTACAGCATAGCAAAAGATCGACAGCGCAAGATTGAGACCATGCAAACAAAATGTTTACTCCACCCGAGTAAAAAAGCGCAGTGGTTTTTTTTTTGTTAAGCATCTTGCATACGTATATTTTTTGAGTATTATGGCAGATTATGACATAACGACAAGTCATTTTTGTTCTATGTTCTAAAATGATTTAGGTACCAAAAAGCCAGGTGTCGTGTATTTACTACGATGTTTTGATGTGTGAGTCAACAAAGCGCATAAACTGACGGATACTGAGGTCACCGACGGGGCGTGGCGTAAACTGATGTCCAGAAGGATACAGCGTATGGGGGAATAATAGGCGTGCCAACAAGAATGACTGGAAACAATTGCATAAAAAAACACTTTAAATGCTGTTTTATTTTACACTGCGCTTTCTTCCTTAATTTCTCTTCTTGTAATAAACTCAAAGTATTATTTGTCATGCGTAGTGGGGGCTGTAAATAATGTGGAAAGAAACAAACCCCTTCAAACCGTGTCCTTGTTTCCGGCTGAAGAACTGCTATAAAGTATAATTGAAGAAATATAGAATACTCTAACCATTTTTGTCTCTCTCCCAACCATTTCGCTGCTTCAGTGGTGAAAACACTTTTTTTTTGTATTTCTTTCTTAAAGACCGCATTAAAACTTGCTTAAAAACATAAATGTGACGAACACGGAAAATAAACTTACAGAAGGGCAACAAGGATACCGTTTGGAATTACCGTGGGGTAGTGGAAATTCTTTTAAACAAGCATGCCCAGTTATGCCCGAAGACGTATTCTTTAAATGCCACTGTATGGTCCACAGGGTCGAGAACTGAACCAGTTCGCACATATTTATAATGATAGGACAGCGCAAGCCTAACGGGACGAATCGAAGACGACACAAACATTTGTATTGTAAGCTACTTATTCCGTCAAGTTTGCGCTGTTCTATAATTAGTGCTGAACGCCAACCTCATTTAACGCGTTCGAGGAATGCGGCTTCCTGTCGAAGCTATTCTCTTCAAACTATTCTAAGTCGACCATTCAAGTAACCTGGTTCACGTTAAAGATATACGTCTAGCACTCATTCATTATAGTTGAGTAATGGTATTCAGGAAGAGATTCCACACTGTTCAATACCAAAGCGCCTACTACAGCACTTGTTAATTCTGGTAAACTTTTGACGTGCGCAGTTTTTAAGTCAATCCTCGAAAGCGAACTATACCATGACAATTCCTGCTTTATAAATGAACGTCACGTGCCGCGCGCATAGCCAAATTCCATCACACAAGGTTCGTAAAGTAAGTTTCAAAACTCACATAAAAATAAATTCACTTTCACGTTCAGTGTTTATGATTGGATCGTTGCGTGACGTATAGACAAAGGAATCGCGATCATTAAAACGGGAATAGAAAGACTGACAAGTCTCGCATTTAGGTTAACGTTAATTAAAAGGCCCCATGGCCCTAAGCAATACAGAAGCCTAGCAGTCCTTATTACCCATAGAAGAAGCGGCCCTTGGGCGGTGTTTGCGGACCGTAGTACGAAGTTTTTTGTGTGGTAGTCAAATATTTTAATTTTAGTCCTTATATTCCATCTCTCCGCAAGGTAAATATCAAATTTAAAAGCATTCTGTTTGACCGCAAAAAAGGACTGGCCACACGTACTAGGTAAACTGGGTAACATATACTCAGATAATTGATTGCCGTGGAAGCAGACAAGGGAGACTTGAAAGCATCGGCATTTTTCATCTTAGATCATTAATCATAATGGCTGCTTCCGTGTTTAGGAAGGGTGCTCTTCGGGCCTGACGTTTATTACGTTGCCCCACGGCATTGGAGGCACGTGAACTGTTTTCGCTCCTAAACGTACTGAGGCTTTTGAATTAGGTATTGTTCTGGTGAAGGTCGGTGGAATACGGCCGTCTTGCGGCACGTAATAACGGCAAATTTGCACGCCCCACGCTTTAAGTTGACGTTTCAGATAGTCAGGCCGGAGAGTTAAATCTTGAAGGAGTGCACCGCAGGGTGATTTGACAGTTGGCAAAAAGTAAATATGTGCGGCACCTACACTATGTGGGGATTTTGTAAGTGTAAATAGTGTTACCCGGGTATTAATCTCTATGTTTCTCCCTCGGGTAAATTAAATTTTTTTCTGATTGATGTTACGCAATTGTGTGCCACTTTACGTGAACTGATATGTCAAGCAATCAACACACAGACTGGGTTCGCGCGGGTTTATGACACATTTTATTTAAATTCCACCCATGCGGCTTCTCAAAACCACCATAAATGAACTAGCTGCAATGTCGGCCAGACCGTGACGCTGGCGCTCGACGTTACGCCCCGACCTTCCGCAGTGTTGGAAGCACGGGGGCGGCTGTCTTTTTTCGGCGCTGTTTGCGGAGCCGTTATTCGTACGCGCCGTTGCCGCTCTCCTTGTTCCCTCACACCTGCCGCATTCGTAATCCAGCACACAGCGCTATGTCGACACCCCGCTGCAAAAGAACCAGACCTTTCATTTCCTTCTGCTCCCTCACACTTGGCGTGTGTGCACTCCAAGCCGATGCTGCCAGAGTGCATGTAAGTCACCAAAACCTGCTGCTCCCGGGTGAAAGACGAAGACACTCAATCTTCTCTCAATCTTAATTCCTCCCCAACGGGTTGTTTTTCACGCATGAGCACTGGTTTGTGGAAATGAACCTCCTTGGGATGTTTTCCTTTAGCATTTACCGCTTCCCTGAAGAAGGCGCTTTTTGCCCAGTTTCGGTGTAATGTCTGTATTACGTCTTTGTGTCTTCCTACAAGCAGCATTAGCAACTTAATAAAAGGCACGAAGTTAAAAGTCATATTTAGCATAATTGGTATGAATGTGCACAAACTTATCTTCTTTGACGCCGTCCCGCAAGCCGTGTTTTGATGCTTGCAATGTGTTGGTTTGACTATAAAATGCTCTACTTCGCTAGTGACGAAATAGGTTTACTTATTTTCCTGCTTTTAACACACAAGGTAGAAATTGTGGAGCATCGTTGTACTCGACGCAAACATACTTGCGTCAGAGAAGCAGTTTGCGAAATCATCTTCGCTGTGATTACCTCGTAGAATAAATAGTGCCCTCTAGCAGATCTGACAGCGCTTGGTTAATGGTCGCAAAGACGGTGGTAGGTACAAATAGCGCTCGAGAAATTAAGTGTCAAGCTGGTCGGCAGGGCACTCCTCGCTTCGTAAACACTTAACAATATTTAATTTATATTTTGCGATTCTCATGGTGCATACCTGGAAACATCTGTTTTTGTGACGCTGTGACTTCATTTGCGTTAGCCGCCTGAAAGATCGGCGCCTTATGTTACGTTTGAAGTTTTCGAGTTTTGAATTAGTTTTTAGTTTCGCTGGCGCCTTCACCTTCCTTCCCGTAGCACAATTGCTCGTCCTTAGTACGGCATTGACAGCGATTAGGAGATTCGAAAGACTGCAATACCTTTTTTGAAGTGACATGTCGAAATCTGTAAACAGTACTACATAAAATATTGTAACTATATCTTTATTGTGCTCTAAGCGCGTACCCAGTCTTTAAAATAGGAGAACGCATTTCACTGCAACCAATGCGACAGAACATAAGTTACCAATAGAACCCAATATGTTAGCAATCCGTACTCTACTTGTGGAATCCCTGATGGATCTAAAGATTCTCAATTAGAGAGCAAAACAATGTGTAAAAATATATTCTCCTATAAACTAGGAGTGCTTAAAATTGCGCCTAGGTGTCAGGAAAACGTATTTCACGTATCAAACATTTAAATCGAGACGGACAGTGTGCAAGGCCAGATGTTTTTTTTTAAACCACGACCTAATTGACTACCGATACCTAGAAAGCCCTCACACCTTTTAAAAAGTAAATGAACACATACAATACGACGGCATAATTTAAATAAATACTCTGTTGCAGAGCATTTGAAAAGACGAGAATATCGCATCAATAACAGCAAGCCTGTGAAGATACCTAGGTTTCTTCTGCGAGTTCAGGTGCTAAACATGTCATGCATTTCAACATATTTTGCAGGCCGTTATTCAAAACAATTTACACGTGGCTGTCGCCTAGCGGGAGTTCTCGGCGGCTGATGGTTTACACGTTTTAAAAAATGAGCTGCTTTTGCCCGTGTTCCAGGACACCCGCTATTCGCCTAGACCAGAAAAGTGGACACCGCGGCGGGAATCAAACTCGCGTCTTTAGGCTCAGCAGCACACCGCCTTAGCCACTGAGTCAGTGCGCCGGGTTACCCTGTAACGCCCTCCATGTGCACAAAAATAAATATTTGGTGTACTTAGAGCATTTAAACGTTTATGGGCTTCGTGCACTGCAGTTTCAAATAAACATGTGGCGCCACCTGGGAGCGGCGGCGGAATTTTTCTTGAAAAACAAAATAAACATATACAGCAGTTCACTACGCGGCTTAATTTAAACAACAACCGTAAAAAAAGTATACAACAATTAATGCGTTTTTAAAATTCACAATTGTTATATAAATAGAAATATTACGCTGACGAGTTGTGCGGGAATCCAAGCTGAAGTAATTTAGAAAGCCTCCCTTCTCCAATAAAAGCAGACGACAGTACACGGATCAGCTGCCTGTGACGTCGACGTTCACGAAGATGATGATGATGGTTTGATTTTATTGGCGCAAGGCCGACATGGGCAAAGAGCGCCAGACACAAAGTTATTTGATGAGGAGAGAACACGAAATAAAATCAGTTAAAAACTATGAGCACGGCTGGTTTAAAGGGCCAGGGTGAAGAACAAGAGTGGTTAAAAGATAAATAAGGTGGCTGGTGTATAGGACCAGGGATAAAACTATGGGTGGTATGTGATGAGTTGTAAAAAGTGAACTTCTGATAGGAACTTAAAGGTGCGCTGAACAGAAAACATACATCGTCTCCTAAGAAGTATGACGGCTGTGGTGGAATATGTCGTGTGTGTAGTTGTGGGAAGTGTTTGCGTCGTGTAATGTCGAGTGCCTTACATTGTATGAGAATGTGGATCACGGATAGGGCCTCTCCGCACCTGCTGCGCAGAGGTCTTGAAGATCCAGTGAGCAGGTGCGAGTGCGTTGCATGCGTGTGCCCTATCCGTACTC
The DNA here is from genome assembly GCF_048455015.1 of Haemaphysalis longicornis. NCBI lineage: Eukaryota > Metazoa > Arthropoda > Arachnida > Ixodida > Ixodidae > Haemaphysalis > Haemaphysalis longicornis. The sequence goes on from NW_027526385.1 coordinate 23,808,355, forward strand.
TAGCCAAGGCGACTTCTATGTATTTGTTGCGTGTATCGGAGGTCTACGGTCCCAAGTGTGGTTTTATTACGTGTAACTTGTCTGTTTGTTCACTCCAATGTGTTTGCCATGTTTTGCGAAGTTGTTGTTTGATGTGTGGCTTCACGTCGGTGTAGGGTAATGTGGTTATATCTACTGCATTCGAGAGTGTAGCAGCAGCGGCCATTCGATCCGCGGCTTCGTTCCCGGCTATACCACAGTGGCCAGGGACCCAGCAAAGGACGAGTTCAAATTTGTAAACATACACCCACATAATACCTTTGATGATATGATTTACAACGTGATTTTTTGAAGACTTTGTTGATGACAATGCCCGCACAACACTGAGGGAATCTGTATAGATAATGGATTGTGGAGTGTGGCTTTGGAGTATATAATTAACAACAAGAAATACACCATACGCCTCTGCCGTAAAGATACTTGTATTACTGTTAAGAGTTCTAGTGACACTAAGGCCGGGCCCATGCGCCGCGCAGGACACACAGGTGGAAGTCTTAGAGGCATCCGTATAAAATTCAGAATAATGATACTTCTCCTGCAAATACCAGAAGGGCTGCTGAATTGCACATGTGGGAGCTCGGTTTTTATCTAAATGTGTGAAAGATGTGTCGCATGACATAGGGCGGAGATGCCATGGTGCTATGAAATCTGTTACAGAACTTTGGATGGTGTCTAAAAACGAGACAGCAAGCTCTGACGCTTCCTCTCTAACTCTGTAAGAGAAGGGCGCAGAGAACGATGGTCGATTTAAAAGGAGTTGTCATGGAGGTATCATGAAAAACTGATTTAAAAGGATGGTGAGGCATGGATGAAATTTTAAAAGCATAAAGGAGGTATGTGTATGCTCGCTGACGTTGTAGGTTCCATTTGTTGCACTCTAGACAAGGGCTTTCAACTGGACTAGTTCGGAACGCACCACACGACGTTCACGACGTTCACGAAGCACCTAGTACCCGAAAAGAAACAAAAAGAATTGATCCATAGGTGCATTTGCGTATGTGCACGCTACTTGGCGCTAGACCGCTACAAAAAAAATGCCGTGTATCCAGTGCATATTTTTGTAGCGCCTCAAATAGCCTTTGGTGTCAGTATAATCTGTGAACGCATCAGAAAATACATGGAAAAACACACGGATATGCATGCTTGAATTGTACGTAGTCATGCCAGCAAAATATTAAGCTTTAAAATTAAAACAGAAGCGTAAATATTCACGCTACAGTGCGACACAACCGTAAACAGATGGAAACATACGAGCCACAATTCGGAGACTCGCATCTACACTTTTATTGAAAGTACTCTCAAATATCTCAAACATATGTTCCTGTACAACTTGTAGTTTGCGTTTCTGCGACAGTCGGTGAAAAACAAGTTCAAGTGGGGCTTGTTGCGCAAAAATATTTTTGCTGTCAAAGATAACTAGCACCAGCACTATTCACGCCGGCATGTATGCCAGCGTAGTTACACAAACATCACGTACAACTCTGTCAGTTTTGAAACAATCTCCATTATTCAAAATGATCTTAGTTTATCAAGGGCACTCCGAATTCGAGAGGAACCATTCGTGCACGATTAAAGCTCCCGTTGTGTGATATACCATATCTGTGCCCGTGTCTATGTCGAGCGATAAACAAGGTAAATAAACGTTCGGAGGCTTTCGTGAAAGCCTCGTCTCGCGCATCTACGTCCAAAAATATTCGCAAATTAAGTACGCATTTAGAAACCTATGAAAGCACTTCAAAAAGCATTGCGATATTTTTATGAGCCCATCCAACGAACTCATCGTAGTTTCAGCAGTTTGAGGTAGTTTTCTCAAGCTGTTGGCATTTTCAAATACCTGCCTCTACAAACCTGAATCTTCGGGCTCTTGAAGCCGCTTATCCTTGGTGTTACAATATACACACAAACCTTTCGCCGCCATTTCGCACACACAACACATCAAATCACTTCCTGATATGTATAGGCACAGTGGGGTGTATACACGGGAGAAATTCGCTTCTGCAAGCACCATGAAGTCGCGTGGTGGGTCTTCTCGTCACAATAAGCTGTCCGCCAACTGCTTGGTTATGTCAGAAGTTCTAACCCAGCCGTTCTGATCTAAAGCTCAATAAATCAAATCCAGCAAAGCGACCACAGCAACCAAGGCGTTGCTGGCGTCATTGGGACGTTATGCCGTTATTTCATGCTCTTCGGGGGCCGGCGGCCCCACAAAAAATTTTCCACTGGTGGAGAGGTCACACCTTCCCTCACACATGCATTATCGCTTCCGGGAGGCGATGCACACACAGACGCACAGGAGTGCACTCCTCTCGTTCTCTTGGTAACATCGCGGGCTTCGGTCTTTTTATTTTTATCTTTTACTTGGGCGGCGCTGCTGGTGTTCAGTGGAAGCCGTTGCGAAATGACAGCGTGACCGCGCGCTGCGCGGAGACAATCCGCGCTTGTATAAAACTGGGTTTTGTGTGATGAATCGCTTTCCTGTCGCTTTTGCTAACCATGTTCTATTTAATAAATTACCGTTTGGCCGTTCGTATCGCATGGCAACAGAATAGGGGTCATTTCTTCTTTCTCTTGCTAATAATCGTACTGCGCGGAATACTATGCTCCGGACGTCGTTTGCTCACGGGCTTCAGAAATTATGCCTCCGTTGTCCGCAAGATGGCGCTGAACACAGCACATCAGTGGCGCCACCATACAAGCGCACGAGGCCCATTGTGGAAGAGGAGATAACAGAATTTTTTAAAACCAGGAAAACAAGCAAATAAAAATAAGGAATAGTTAAAACTAAGTAAAAAATTTAAAATATTTTTGTACTCAATAAACGTGGGAAACCTTTGAAATCTTTGAAACACCACCATCATATGGCGAATGCTAAAATAGAAAGCCATGAAGAAATAAATAAAAAATAATAAACGTACACTCAAATTATATGAATAGACCATGTCACGCCTCGCATACACTTGCAAATAGATAATTGGAGACGTTAATAGGTTAATGCGTTATATTACCCTAACTAAATGTACAATATTTGACGATATAAACAAATTTAGAATAAAGAGAATCGTCGCAGTAATGATTTCATATCTGTCTCTTCCGTTGTATACTGAGGCAACCACGCAGGCATGCACGAACCATTATCATCATGTTGCTCCAGCGCCAATCTACTTTATACCCAACCAACACACAATCACCAAGGTCCTGACACCCATATTATCTAGAAGCTGAAGCATGACACTGCTTCGACCGATGCCGCAGGCTGCCAAACGCTGAAAAAAATAATGTCGCTGGCATGGCGTGCGGCACAAGTGGCCGCCGGGTGTCTCATTCCAGAGAAACCACGCGCTGCCACCTGAATCAACAAAATTGAGATGCAATCACTGAATAGCGAAGGTCTCGCGTGCACACTCAGATATCTCTACAGGAGGAGATGGTCGGGAAGAAGTCGCGCCGACAGTTTTCGCGAACCGCTTGCTTGGTCCGTTTAATTTTGCGGCCGCCTGTGCATAAAATTGTCATATTCTTCTTTAAACAATGCTAAATAAATGGCATCGTTATATCCGTTGATGATTACATCGAATAATGTATATGCCACAGTTTAAATGCTCGGCATTAATTGATTTGTGGACCACATTAAACCCTGGAACTTAAAAATGAAGGTAAGACCGATGTTTTCTTTCAAGAGCCGTTTCTATGAGCTCGTGTATTTGCATTTCCCTGCATCATACTCTTGTGCTGCACGTTTCTATATACGTATGAAACGTTTTCCATACTCAAGTAACGATATAAATGTTCACTTCCTAATGAGTACTAAACACAGATGCTCGAAGGTAACCTTACTAGTACGAACTTTTGTCCACAATAGACTATACCAGGTTCCTGCCAGCGTTAAACGTGACAGTAATGCATGTAATCAAATAGCCGACAGGAAGCATCCTCTAATAAAAACAAAATTCTCAATCCAAAATATTGAATGCGCTGAAAGTTTCTGACTTGAAAGGTTCAAGAAATCATGAAAGATTCCGACTTTAAATCTTTTGTTACTGCTGGCGAGAGAGAGATGAAAATTTCGTAACACAGAAGGACAACCGAGACGGTTCATCTATTTGTCACACCTAACGAAGCCCTAGGGCATGTAAACAAAATCAATCCACCCGCTGCATTCAAAGTGGTCGATACGAGCAGAAACGCGTGGTTGCCATTTTTTTGTGCTCTTTGATGTCTTTTGGCTCCGTTATGGAACTTCCCAGGCGTCTGCTCATTTATCCCGCCTGTCCTTTCAGTCCAACACAAAAACTCCTCGTTGGATTATACATGAAAGAAACGTGGCATGTGAGACTGGGCGTAGTATGTTTCCAATTTACGAAAGAATGCTTTAAAACAGTACAGTCGATAATGCAATCGCCTGGACGTGGAATTTTGGAAGCGTGAGAACTGTAGTACCAAACTTTCCGCGCACAAGGACGCTTTATTTATATTCTCTCGATCTCAGAAAGATTTTAAATAATCTCTTCCTGACATTGAGGAAGGATGAATAATCAGAGTAAAAAAACCGTAGGCAATATTCATTTTGTTCAGTGTAGGCTGCACAGAAGATATCGCTTGATTCGGGTATACTATGAGTGTGCAAAAAAATTTTACCGTCTTTTAATAGTGTTCGAGGTTGCCCAGGCGTGTGATGGCTGGCGTGCAAAACCAACAGCCGCAAAATTTACGTTACGAAAAATGCGCTGTCATGTTGAAGAATTCCTTTGCAGAATAGTCGGTTTGAAGTAATCCTTATATTGTTTCACGTTGATGAACCAGGTTCGTGAGCTGTAACTTCTCATATCAGAAAGAAAATGTGCTTAGTACGCTGATTTTGAGTACCGGGTTTGTATGAGGTCAATGTTGATACTGAAGGCGATGACATCCACCGATTTGGAGTAAAATATTGGCAAAAAGCGCGTCTAAAGAAGCACATCCAGTTCGAAACATTCCATTGTGTGATAAATATAAAGCTCATACACATGCCACAATGACGCTTCATGACCAAAATCAGCCCTCCTGCAATAAATGCGGCTGTTGCCATATGCAAGCTAGTTGGTACTAAAATAATGAGTTTCGTAGCGATCACGTCTCAATTCAGAAGAAATGTTACAAGCAAAGCTGTGCTCACTTAACACTTCTAAAAAACATCTTGTAATTGTGTTATTGCTACTCAACTGATTTTCTCAAATCACGACGGTTTCATGACAATTAGACACTCGCCAATACCGTTTTAGAGCAAATTATATGCATTGGCTACCATTGGTGCAGTGGAAACTCATTGCATGACTTGGAATTTCTGCTACGACTGTTCTTCAGCTGTGAACCGTCTGCCTGGTTCGTAGTATTTGCTGATAGGTTGCTGCAAGATGTTATGTAAACAACGCTGTATAATGGAGCTTTCCTCACGTAAGGGAGGATGAAGTCGTACCTCCTTCAGGGAAAAGGAGTTCACGGTAGTACCTTGGTGACGAAGGTTAGAGATATTTCCGGACGCGCGCGCACGCACGCGATTAAACATTTTTTAGGACTACATGCATCGTACCCTAGTAATAAATACCCCCCATAGGTATGTACAACCTTTCTAAACATTTTCCGGACTAATCCCTACCATTACAGATAACAATGGAGTCAGAAAACGAAGCTTTACCTTTAATTGACAAAATATTTTATGACCGTAAGAAATATACTTGTTTTCTCTACCTGTCTTACCCAAAACGTTTGAGCCTTAATCCAAACGTAAGCTCGCACACTAAATTTTTTGCGGCTTGCGCGTTTAGGCAAGAACTACAAACGTTTTGACAAACACTGAACATATTCCGGAAATCAGCGAGATTAATACGAAACACGAGGTTAACCCCCCAACAACCTCGACGAAGTTCTTTTTTTTACCGTCATGCCAAGTTGTGTGGGGGTGTAAGGGGCGAGATAAAGATGGGGTGGAGGTAGTCTAACGCACGCCCCACGTGAAAAGTTCCGAGACGCGATTTTGGTAATCGAATTCGATTTTCCTGTAGCGTGATGGCTCAGCACCACATTTTACATCCTAAGCGAAGCAACGCACGACGGAGCACAACCGCCATACGTGTAGCAGGAGCTTAGGAATAAAGAAGCAGAGAAATCGACGTCGATTTTCAAAATAGTGTACAGAGAACTTTTAACATCGTACAAACGTACAGCTTTGTTCAAAATTTCCCACGAAGCAGGCACATTGATCGAGCCAGAAGCATTAGAACTCCGCTATCGCAGAACTGCATAATCACGCCCGCCGACGCTGTTCGGTTGCCAGGATGAAGAATTGGCAGAAAGCATAGCGTTTATTGTGTGCGCGACACTGATAAAGCTAGACAAATGCTCCTCCGTGTTGTCTTTTATCACCGCGACCCTTAAGCGTTTACGACCGCATTTGATGGAGGCGCCGCGACAGCGGAGCGCGGAGGGTCCAGGTAATGTCGCTGGAAGTTGAGAACTTTTGATTTGAGGGGCCAAACTTTTGAAGGTCCAAGTTTTCTCGACTTTTTTTCCTTTTACAGTCAATTTCTCTTTTATCTAGGGGGCTAAGCAAGAAATTTGGATTAGCCAAGCATCTCGTCTCGGGGTATCATCAACATGAGCGTAGCAAGAGCTTATCCCAAAGAAAGCCGCGAAATTTACGTTGAAACTCCTAGTCATGTCCTGTAAGCTTTTGAATCCGGAAGTAAATTCGTGTTCATTAATTTTTTGTTCCACTAAGGCCCAATTATGATGTCTGATGAAACATTTTGTAAGCCATTTCTACGGACATACAGGGCCTTGAGAAAGAAACATGCAACTACGGGTAACCTACGCTATTTCTCAGTTCTGAGAACCAGATATGCCCTGAAATTTTCGTAGCTAATGTTATTGTATGGAAGAAAAAATGCCGTGCATTGGTGTTTCTCACCTATCATAACAAATAATTTTACTTTTTTCTCTAAGGATAAATATTTTTCTTGTTCCATATATGGCCAACTGGAAGCTCGTGTATGTGGCGAAAAAAAAACATAATTCTAAGGGTGCACCTATTGTTCCCAAAGAGGTTTGATCTTTAGAGAGATTTTATGGTGTTAGAATTGGTACTCGGCAATTTCTTCAATACGGTACAGTATTCTTGGAACGCTTTTAGTAATGAATAATTGTACACTCTTTTTGTGTAAATACACCTGGGCCATCATGTCTGTGGAATTTTTAAAGTACTACGCATAAGTTCATCTGCGTGGCGGTGTACAGGTGTGTTCCCAGAATTCAAGAATAGGTTGTAGTGTTCTTGCTCAGTGTCAACAAACGTTCTGCCTATTGCAGCTATCTCCTGTTTCAGATAATTTCTCACGGCAAATACCAGTTCTTGAAACAACTAAATGTGGAAAAAATATTATTTTTGATAACTCTGCTTTGTTTGATCACGATGAAAGTTGAATTTTGTACACACTCGTGAGCCGATGACTCTAAAAATAAAATGGGTGTTATCCTTTAACTCTACAAGGTTTTTTTTTTATCTTCTGTCCCCTTTTCTTACACCTAGGATCATATATTTTGAACAGCTTTAAACCTCGGTCGAGACATGTAGACGAAGAAAATTTGTTTTTAGCTACAGCTATTGCCCTACCACAATTCTTAACGCCAAATCTATCCTCTAGCGTATCTAGCGCACCGAACTTGTCGATCACGGCTTCAATTTCAATAATTTTGACTTCAATACACTTTACGCCACCGTCGTATGACGGTGGCATCCCGCTTTACTACATGAGCACTGCCACACTGCAAAGAAAGTAACTGTTGTACGGCTTCTAGAATACGGGAACATCTGCTCTCATGTTATATAAGAACGCTTTTTACACTCTTAATGTCATTCGGCAGCTTAACACGAGGGGTGTGACCCAATGAAGAGTAATCAAAACTGGAAAATTCGTGACCACCTTCTGACCTTCTGCTTCTAATTTTCAAATCGTTATCCGTCGGGAGCTCTCCGGATACTGACGTAGGTTTGTTGCAAGTAAACATCAACAAGAAAATAAATTACCTTAATTTACCTATTCGCTTATGCAATAAAAGTATAAAACTATTATGTCTCAATGCAAAGCTACCTCAGTCACCTGTAAAAATGCGTAATAACATTTTAAAAATAGATGCAAACACTGGTGATGTTCACCTCACATATTGAAAAAGAAACATTTCGTTATAACCATTATATATGTACAGCGAAAATGAGAGTATTTAAAGAGTTTGCGCTACGTTGTGCTTGTTGGGGCAGGCCATGCGAGGAACTACTTTTTTTAACATGTCGAGCTTGCCAACCTGATCGAGATCCCCTAGCGCAACCTATCGAAAGAGTACTATCGTCGGCGTCGGAGGTGAGCGCTGTTTCTTAAATCAGAGCTCTCGGCGGTAGGGCGGGACGAAGTTCTTCTGGAGCAAACCATGCAATAAACACAAAGTGGCACAAGCAGAGCGCACCTTCAATCGAATGGCTCGACGGAAGCGCAGTGTCAGCAATGCACACAATATTTAGAGGGCATCCCTGATATCCTCTAACGAAGGGGAGGCTCGATGAAGCCAGGTAGGACTTCTGCCGTCTTTACTCAGCCAATCACGCAGATGCACTTTCTATAGATCTCGAAAATATTTGCTTCCCATCCATTCTTTTCCGGAACGTATGCGTTCTGCTTCTCGAAGCATGGGCTCGGCTTCAAGGATTGGGGTGAAATTTGTTTTGAGTTGGTATTCGTTTTTAGTCGTAAGTACGAAGCCGCAGCGATTATACGGTAGGGGGGGATTTTTGCAGAACGGCGCCACATGCTCACTTTAATCGACGGGCCAAGACAGCGCTACAGGTAATGACGTGCAGCTCAAGACCAGGTTTCAGTGCGCAAATGTATAGTTTGGAAGAACGGCTGATTGTGAATAGCAATTGTGAGCAAGAAAAAAGAAGCTATTGCTCGTTTAAACATGCTACCTGCACCTCCGCATGCAGGAGAGCCTTGTAGAGATATAAATGCTTGATTAGCTACAATGCTACAACTTTCCACTTCCAGATATTGGCACGCAGCGTGTACATTCAGCAGATTAGACAGCACCTTTGTGTGCAATTTTAGTGACAGGTTTTGCTACAGGAATGTTGACACAAAGGTTCAAAACTCTGTTAACACTTTAGTTTAGCACGAAATGTTTATTTGAATCGCATAGGATTAAACGCACGTCATCATCACTGCGGTCAACGTCCAGTGCGTCCAGGAATCGAACTCATGTTCTTGGGTTCGGTAGCACAACGCTTTCCCCAGTGAGCCTCCGCTGCATGTGTTGCTTCTTTTTAGTCGACCATTGTACACAGCCGCAACTGCCCGCCATGTGGATATTCCCTTTTTGCCTATTTCACAGGAACACTCTTGGCGCAACTTAATAAGCACATTCATCTTGCACAGTCCTCTAGGACATTTTCTGGAATGTGTTCGGCGTGGGCTGTTCATTTTATTCTACTTTACATGCTTGTAAGCAATATCAATTCATTCCTTCACCCTGCATATCCACCACCAGATTTTTTTCGACTTCATTTCTGTGCGGTGTTCAGCACCGCTACCTTGCCGGGACAAGCTGTAATTTACAAGTAAAAGAGGAAGTGTAGGCCGGCCTAGGTCAAGAGCAAGCACGGCACGCTAAGTTTGTCAACGGCTGACAGCCAGGCTGCGCGCTTTCTCTACTGTCAGCGCAACCTTATTACCTGCGTGTAGTTGCGCCGTGACAATATTAATTCTACGTACCCCTAAATGGCGTAATGTTTAACCTGAATTCGTAGTTTTACCTTGCCTCTGGCGTATAAAAAGAATTTCCTCAAGGTTGTCCGCGAGCAAACCGTCCTGGAACAGTTTCCCACTACGCCTGCTCTAAAACTGGGAAATTGTCTTTCGTCGGTATTTATCTTTTTCCCAAGTACCCCCGAAAGGGTGAGGCAGAAATCGAACGAAAGAACGGAAAACTAGGTGTTGCTTCGGTTTCTGGCTCTTCGTGTCATACACAGTGTAGTTGAGATTGGCCGCCGTTGACTCTACCGTTTCATAATTCTCCTCCTGACGTAGGCTCTTAATTGTATTCATTGCTGCTCCGGGAAAAGCAGTGGGAAAATTTATAACACTTGCGTGCACGCGGAAGTTTCATGTACAAGGAGGAGGTAAGAACTATACTAGTTTTTAGTCTACGTGTATTGCTTACCCATTCCCGCAACCTAGTGGTATGATTGCTTTCCAAACTGCGTGGTTGTAATATTTTCTCATCTAAATGTCGACTAAGCACTGCGGATAGTGAAATACAACTTGTCTCATTCAATGCACTGTAAGACGGTTAAGACTTCAAATAAGTTATTCAGCGTCATTCATCAAATCGAATATCACTAGTACAATAGGCTCAGTTCGAGCAAGTCTACAATGAGCTCGTAGTATTCTTCGCACAAAATTAGAGAGCAAGTAGAACACAATATTGTATATTGTTGCTATTAACTTAGTACCTTTCAAAGTTGTTTTGGATCTTTCAAGGTCTATATACATGGTCATTCCAAGGTTCAGAAACGTCAAAAGAAGAATAAGGGCAAAATTAGCGATCAAGACACGTAAACATTATAGCAACCCCACCTTAAACCTCCATTGTAATCCTGAGAGTGTAGGTCTCTTACGCAAAATTGCAAGCTCGCTGAGCGTAACACGTAGCGTATGTGCTGCTTTAGAAAAGTAACGACAAACTTATTTTAAGCTTGACACACATTACGGGCTAACTGGTAGCTACTAGAAATGTTCGGTCTATGTGTTCCAACTAGGCACTAGACCATTGCTTCTTCCACAACGGCCTAACAAATTAGATTCGTTGTCCATTAAGGCCGAGGGTCGCCGCCCACACAAACTCTTTCCGCTATATGCCCAAACATTGCGCGAAATGCGACTGGCCGTACTTATTGTCTACAGATAAGGCGCGGGCTCTAAGCTCCTAAGCTCGAAACAGCGTTCATAATCCTGCGCATTTGGGTAAAGCTCATTACATAGAGGATGGATACGTGTCCTTTTGTATGCCTTGATCAGCGTCGCATTCGTTGAAATATAAGGGCGCTGATCATTGTACTGAAGGAGATCACGCTAATTCAAAAGTATGAAACTTTGCTCCTGTAAAAGCCGTTATTGTACGACCACAGACGAATGGTCAGTCCAAGGTTAATCAGCGCTAGCCTTTAGAGCGTCGCAAGGGTGGGCCTTGTTTCAAGTGTAATACAGCACGTTAAGAATTACAGGGTTCGTCATCAACGCAGAAACATGTAATATAAATGGTGCTTGTGTTGTAAAAAAATGTTGTTAGAAAATGTTGTAAGAAAATAGGAAAAATAAATACGGCAGAGTCAACATTTCAAAATAACTACACTAGTCGTCCCGGTTACTTCACGATCCACAACGTTTACATCATTGCCATTGTGCATGGCTAAAAAATAATTAATATTCACATAGCCGAAATTATAACGAATATCTAGAGGGTTTTGTCCACGTGCCAAGTATGTATAATATTTAATTTCACATCGTTGATAACAGCGGAAAACAGAGGATTTTACAACAAAACTTGCTGTGGCAGAGGCAATATTATATGAATGGTTCCGAACAATGCTCGGTAAATTTGGTCAAAGAAAGCGAAGGCCGTTAACTTTCTGCATGCAGGAAAACTGAATAACTACATCACACACACACAATGAGTGTGTCCTATTATAGAGACACTCAATAATTTAACTCTCAGCTTGGTTTTCTAAGTAATAGAGAAAATAAATCTTGAGTACTATTGCAATAAGGTAGCGATGCAGTTGTGATAAAAAGTAAGGCAAAGCATAACTGATTTTTTCAGAACAAACCCAGAGAACTGTAGCTATAAGGCATAAAGTATTCTTGGAGCCGCAATATATCCAGTCAAACTTAAGGGTACAGTAAATGATGATGAACTGAAATTATCGCAACAAGCTATGCGGCATTTCTTCAAAGGTTTCCTCAATTTTTCTTTTGCTCTCGAAGCCGCAAAAATGCAAGAGAACATAATACGGCTCCAGCATGTAGCCGCCCATCAGACTGGGCTAATGTGATACAGGTCCTGACATGCTAATTCTATACTTCATTTTTGCAAAAGAACTGCTCGCATCTATTGTTAGTAGGCCTTTGGCACAACCAAATGTAGAAGAATTTCGGACTAACCGATAGTTTACTTATGGTCCTAGACTGTTTCTCGCCGGGAATCCCGAATAAAACAGCAGTTCAACGCTAATATGATGGAGCAATAATCGAGATGCCCAGATTTGCAGATGGGGGTGGCCAACAAAGGTTTAGTGCATGGGTGGTTCCTTACAAAAATATCACTTAAAATCAATCTACAGAAATACATGCACGTTGATTGAATTTTGTGTCCCCCTAAATGTCACTTGAATCGACCTGTGGTCACTTTGGTGTGCTAGAGTTAGCTCAACCCATGCGCACCCTATTCCTAGCCAACACTAAATTTATAGATTAACTCCACTCAGGTGGTCATATTTATCCCCCCTGAAAATACCCTTTACTTGACTGGGAACGCAACCCTTTTTGCGTATTTTTAGTACAAGCAGCCTTTCAGAAAATGGGTCAGCTTTGAACTATAGCGTTGCGTATGCTGGATAAACAGCGTAGCTGGTGGCCCCATATAGCTTATTCTTGGTTCGTCTAAGTTTATGCTGGGATTCTCGGCAAAATTTTTTGCACGTTGATGCTTCGAGACTCGGCCATGATTTCTGCGTGGTCTTGTCGTTACCATTCCAAACATCACTGAACATTCGGTCTCTAAAGCACGGACAATGTACGTGAGCTCATCGGCTTTGCGGTGACGCTCCAAGAGTAGCGGAGTGCGCAGCGGGACTAGCGCTTTTGAACTCGTTCGGTGGCCTCCGTTCGTATTAAATGCGACGCTCAGAGCATCTCTTGTCGGCGGCCCTGTCCCTTCTGCGTGCGTCCGTTGTTGTCCGCGTGCGGCAGTCGTTGTCCGCAGCCACTCTCCCCCTCTCCTCTCCGATAGCGAGCACTCTCTCGCGAGGGGCATTGGATTAGATTCGATTGGATTGGCTTGGCTTGGCTTGACATGGATTGCATTGAATTGGATTAAAGTGAATTGTGTTGGATTGTGTTGCGTCATAGCCGCGGCAGACGCACTGGCGCCGGCGCGTGCCCAGGTGAGAGCGTGTGCGGCTCAGCGCGCTCTCACTCCGCCGGTGGACGGCGCTGCGCGCGGTGCTCCGCATGTGCAGTACTCTCTCTCTCCGCGGTCTCCTGTCCTTCGGGCGCGCTGCGCATATAACCGGTGTGCCACTCTCCGGCGGCCTTTCGGTCGACGGTTGCTCACCGCTTGCGCTTGAACCCACCTCAGCTTCGCATCACACCAGGGTTCCCGCGAGGGGAGGTGGGCGTAATTTTTGTGTGTTCTGCCGTGTGGGATACTAATTAAGCAGTTAATTAACATCCTTGTTTGTCGGCCTTTTGGCCTTGTTTACTTTGGCATTAATTCTTATCTTTGCACCGTCAGAACCGCAAAACTAGTCGCAACAACCGATAGAGCAAGCCACCGCAGGATGCGTTTCAAAATCACTATTTGTCCCTTTTCAAAAGTCGTACTTGTCCCCCTTCAAAAGCCGTAATTGTCCCCAGGAGCCGTTTCTTGACATGAGTCATGACCCAGTGCAACGAGGGAAAGCCTCAGTAGATTGACCACAGCAAAGCTGTGGTGGTGGTGCGCGCGATGACGTCATCGCTCGGCGAGGTTTCCCTGCACACGCGTTCGTCGGCTCTACGAGCATCTTAAACAGCATCTGCTAAAATCACGAGAGTACCACAGACGATCACATAAGGTGCACGCGAGCACACATTTATTGTCCAGAAATTGACTCTTCGCGTTATCTTCATTAAGGTTCTGCATCTTCGCGGTTTATAGGTAGCTTCAATAATAGGGAATTAGTTTCTCTTTTGCAGTTCGATGATAGCAGACTGGATAGTTATTGTTAATTTTTCATCGCATTTTTCGACATTCGTTTGAATCAGCAGTACATTAACGTAATTTCTTATGCAGGCACTAGTGTGCACATAAAAGTAGTTTTAACGCAACAGTTTCACGAAAATCGTTTGCGTGACTTTGGCACAACAGGGATTCGCACTTTACTGCCACGGAACGCAAGGGATAATTTTGTTGTTACATCCATTTTTTCACAGAAATTTTAAGGCGTCCCCCAGCACCCCTGGGTTTAAAAGCGCGATATTACTGGTAAGTTGTTAACAGGGGTGTGCAGTTCACCTATATCAGGAATCGCGACCATATAGTAAGAACCCAAAGCCTGATAGAAATCCTTCAGAGCACGAATGCATGTAATAAATACATGCATAAAATGCGCGTAAATGAAAAGCTTTTCCGCTTGTATTTTTCTTTTTAGTACTATCGAAAGCCGACTGATCATGCGCACGATCTGCCAGGGACATCAGGCGGCATAAAGAACTTAATGCAATTTGCACTACAATACGCTGCTGTGCCGCCCGCACTATACAGTAAGCTAGCCACCACGTTCATGCGCTTAAAACCTGCATGATGTCATTATAAAACATTATCAAGGAAGAAATAGCATGCCAACCGAGGGCAAGTTTGTTATGTGTGTGACAAAGTCTCCCGGCTCTTGCTGGTATTGTGTGTCACTCGCTGATAATTCCAACGAGCTGTTGGTCCCATTATGTGCGCTTGGGGCTGTTACATAGTAGGTCTGAATGTGCGCTCAAACAGTGCTCCACACATCATTGCATAGTCTGTATCTGGCGCAAGCAGACAAGTAAAGTAGCGGTAAAATTACCACTCCAATTTGAATACATCTACAGCACGGGCCTTGCACTTCTTATAGACAGATCTCTTGGTATCCACTCTGTTACCCTATTTTTCACCGGTTGTCCATTCATCTCACTACATGGCCAGCCCAAGTCCATTTTTTTTCTTTATTTGAACTAGAAGAAGAGGATGGTATGGAGGGATGAAATACAGAACTTCTGCGGTAAACTCCGGACTCGAGTGGCACAGGACAGGAATGGTTGAAGGTCAATGGGAGAAGCCTTTGTACTTCAGTGGATTTGAGCAGGCTAGTGATGATGATGATGACAGCACGGGCGGAAACGGCACATAAGAACTGCAGGAAACAAGCAGCAACTGTTTGGTCCAAGGTTAATGTGAATAATACCAAACACGCTTAATGATAAAAACACCCGTTTTCTAAATTACAGACTGTCTCTCCTGTCTTTGCTGCACAGTTTTTGGCCTTACAATGGTCTCTCTCCCCGTGACACATAAACGGTGTCCCTTAAACTTTTTCTGCTTTTATTAATCCATAAAGATTGACTTGCGGAAACAACAGCATGATATAAAAAAAAAGATCTTGCCTTGACGAAGACGAGGCTGCGCACTACTACCATTGTCGCCACTAAAACCGAAGTAAAGTGATAGTACCCTATCACATCACCGTCTACGTTCGACCATGATGTAAGGATACCTACCAGTGGAGGCTAAATCTGCTTAGAGAGAAACGCCGACAGGCCACCTAAGTGCATCCGCCCAGCCCGTCAGCATTGCACTTGCCTCACTCGAGGAAACTTCAAATGGACATAGATGAGTTTGTGGTGAGTAGATATTACAAGGCTGTTTTTGGCACAGAACGGAGAGAAAAAAAGCCTCAGAGGAGCAGTCTCCCTCTCAACGCAACTGTCAATGATCAGCAAAAGCTTCTCTCCCTCGACACAAGCCATTCCAGTTGATGGCGCAAGTTTATCCGGAGTGTTTATACAGATGGATATCCTACGGGCCAGTGGCGGTGGGGGCCAGTCGACGAAGTTTTAAACAATGAGAACTTTTCCAGTGGTCATCGTTTCGCGACAAAGTTGATGTTCAAGCATCCAGTTTTGGGCCCGAATTTTCGGAGCGGTAATAAACATGCATTTCTGCCTTGGCTAACAACTGGAATCTAAAATAGGATTTGGGAACTTAAATTCGAAAATGCCTTTTTTTATCAATGGAGCTGTTTGGGATCGAGCTTGGTCGTGTAGCGCCAGCAAGGAAATACAGTTCAACCTGGATGTAACCAAACTGCGTAACGAATTCCCGCATTTAACGAAGTTTTTCAATGCCCCCATTGCCGTCCCCATTGAAACCCATGTGTGTGCTACTATATGTAACGAAGGCGTTGCTACGGGTAACCTTGATGAACGAATTCGCTACGCTGATCAGATATTGTTTTTTTGAACTTTTTCCCAGAAAGGGGCTGGAGAAATGCATTAATTTAGCGAACTTGGCCCGCACCATAAACCGTGCGTTTACCGTGTCAGTGCGGTGTCAGTTATGGGTTAGGCCTGCTTGTCGGAGTGTTGTCGCGCGTGTCCACTGCTACCGGTGGTGTCGATTCGTGGGTGATAAGTTCCGCAGCGAGAAAGCAAAAAGTTGTGTCTTTTCAAGACAAGCTCGCAATTTTAAATGCCGTCTCTGCAGGCGAGAAAGAAGAACGTCGCCGCCCGGTACAGTATCCTAGCTGGCGCCCTGTCAGCAATTTTGAGTTCGGCAAAGAGCATCACGCTTGAGAAAATCCACCCTTTCAGCATAATTGTGGCTCTTGAAACGGAATAAGGCACCGAGAGATGTCAAAAGGCAAAAGTGATACCAAAGTTATGTCTGTCAATACGGGGGTAAGTGAACTTGCTTCTTTGAAGTGTCGTCTGGTGACTAAGTTTGTGGGAAAGCAGCAGGCGTAAACCACGCAGTTTTTCACCGTGAAATAAATCCTTAAGGTTGCATTCACCATCACTGATTTCTGGCATTTTGGTTTAGTTTATGCGTCATTCACGCGAGCCTTAACTCAAAACCTGCATGTAGTGAAAACCTGCATGTAACGAAAAATTCTGAATTTTCGTCAACTTCGCTATATCCAGTTTTGAAAAAAAGATCCGCCTGTAAAGTGTGGGCCACCACAGATCGGATATTAAATAATGAAGCCGGCTTTCACGCCTCCTTGATTGTGAGAACAAGGGGCGCACGCGTATGCGCGCACGTTATTATACCGTTTTAAGCTGATACACTTTCTTGGGTTAATAAAACGCAATAAAATGGTGCTTTTTGCCCTAGTGGTACAAGGCTCAAGAAACAGCGAAGCTGGATTCAACCTAGCTTTTTCCCGATGGGAACCGCTTTCAAAGTGGGGTCCGACCATAATGGCCTTGAAAAATCCGGCTAAACTTGGCCTCTCCTCAAAACACTTAGCCTAACGTGGAACGTACATCACGAAATCTAACAACACTTTAGGGTCTACTAAAATGTATCAAAACTTAGCGAAACAGGAAGAAGGTAGGTCTACTACCATCTCTACTGTTTCTCCAGCCTTGCTCCACTAGGGCAAGCTCAGCCAGTTTTTTATAAAAAGTCGACGTAATCATTCGAACCACGTTTACTGAGAAAGGAATAGCGGAAAGTACATGTATTGTTTCCTTGGAATTCCCGTGGAAGTGACAGGTTATGCCTGATTTCCTAATAAAAGGCATGACCTACGTAGTTTTTCTAATTGCTGAATATAGAACACCGTTACCATAAAATCACATCGACGCGTAATTGTCGGCCTGGTTTGCCCCGCGTTGGGGGTATAAACAAGCACCCAGCTCATTTCTAAAATTTTAAATAATTTCAATAAGCAGCAAGAAACCCTTGAAATGAAAGTGTATGGAAATAGGAGTAGTAATTAATTTAAGGTACGATGTAGCAACGTTAAAGTTCAAAAGGAGAAGGTTTGACAGTAAACTCCTTGTAAATTGAGGATACGCCTAAATTCAATTTAGTTTGACACGTCACCTGCAAAACAGTGAAAGCATGACGAACACGTATTATCACTGTAATCATGAAAAAAACTTCGAGAACGGTTACTGTCGGATTTTTGTCTCATTAGACGTCTAGCATTATTCCATAGAACTATGAACTGCAGGCATGTTAAAAATTGCATCCTGATGGTAATTGATTGGAAGAACATGCTGCAAAAATTTCTAAAGGAAGCTAATAGTTGAAATAACCCAAATCAGCTAACCACGATTATTACATTACTCACACAGTATACAGAGAAAACAATTTATTACAATCGTGTTGTTTGCTCTTTGTGTTGTGCTGATAGAGTGTTCCCGATTCGAACTATTAGAGCAAATGAAAAGATGAGGAATCATTATTCGCTTGTTTGCATACACCTATAGTTAAAAATTTTGATGAGCATTTCAATTCTCATGTTTTTAATGAAGATCGTACATTTCGGAGCTCCTAAAGCTCTGCCAATTTTTCTTGAAAATAAAGCGGACAGTTTCATCACAGGTGGCCGGCTCAAGGGGAAGTTTTAAGGAATAAAGATCGTTTCTAAGGCAGTCGTGCGCTCGCTATACACACTCGAGACGAAAGCACCGAACGCGGCCTTTCCTCCTCGTCCTGCTTTCATACACAGCTTTGAAAAGTTGCCCTCTTGCTTCCTGATGTGGCTGTATTGTACACCCGTGAACTGATAAGAAGAAACACAGTCTGCTGCTCACTTCAACTAAAACACATAAACGTCGGAATAATTCAGCTTCTAAATGCAAGAATGAAAATGTTCCAGCAAATTCTTTCGGAAGACGACCTTAGGCAAAGAGGTGTAGGATAAAAAAGATGCTATGTAGTTATATTGGCTTTTGTACGGCCAGGAAGCGGAAAAACGATCAAGCTTTTTTTAACTGTACGCTTTGTATAAGGGATAAACGCCGGATTTTGAATTACCAATAAAATATTCGTGTTCATGGCAGGGCGGGCAAATATATAGCGAGGCTAGTGTCGCCGGTGTAATCTAGATTTCTTTCCGTGTAAGAGCATGCAAGGCCATATCGTGCTGAAAAGGAAAATTGCCTAATGGTTGAATGTTCACAGCGTTGCGTCCGGGTATTATGAGAAAGGCTCTGAGGCTTCCTCCGAGATAATTTGGGGTTTCATACCGTGACCATGACATAAAGTTTAAGCTGTTTTATGCACGTGTAGTAATCAGCAAGCAATTTCCTGCTATTAGCGAGAATTGAGGAGGAAATGCATCAAGGAAACGGGTTCGTACGTGATTTTATTGTTCAACGGGGGTTGTAACTTTGCGTTTGCAGTATTTAAATTTACCTGCGGTGCGCCAAAAATATATATTTAGTCGTACACTTGATATATTCTCCGCTTTTAGCAACCTGGTTGGGCAAACATTTCCAATAATTATTGGCTACAAAAATTTGGATCTAATAAACCTTGTTTCAATTCAATTCAATTCAATACCAAGTAATAAGGCCAAATAAGGACATTACTTCATGAATTCCTTAATCCCGTACTAAGTTTTGCGTTCTTCTTTCGCGATTTCCGTAGAGCAAATAACCGCACTGGCGAAATTCGCACTGCTGTCTACGCTCTATGCGAACGCTACAGTTTTCGAACTCAAGAAGCGCGTTGTTTGCAGACCTACACACCTGTGTGACGGGAAAAGATCCTTTTCCTCGCAATGAAATAAATATCATACCTCTTTGGCAATATATCTCAGCATTTTCCTGCATAAATAGAGTTTCGTACAAATTTCTCCACCATAGCGAAATACATCGGCGCTGCAAGGAACCCTGCGTCAGCCTGTTCACGCCAGTATAGTCCGCTAGCCTCCCTGTGTTACTGTAGTCATCTGTTCAGGTGTTCCACACCATAAACCTATTCCGACTTCACCTTTTAGTTACACATCCAAAGCCCCAGGATACTTCGCGGTCAAAAACAGGTGCTAAAATGCTCGTGGCACAAGCAAGGGAGCACGGTGCGTACAAACAACGCCATCTGGTTATTAGCACGTAGATGGCGAAACCGTGAAGTTGGCCTAAGTGTGTTTCATTGGCTGAAGGTCTCGCTGGGTTTTGCAACAGAACCGGCATGCACAGAGAGCGCTTTCCCGCCCAAGCCACAGAAATTTGGCAAGTGCCCGCAGCTGCGTGAACAGATCGCTCTGCCGCACGAGGGGTTTTGAAACACACAACTTTCAGGCAAATTGGAGTAATAGAAAACAACGGGCTTAAGGGCAACAATTGTCCGCTGCAAAGTTTTTAATGCCATTTCGACCGGAATGATTCGTCTCCTTCGTGCGTGCATGTGGATACATACAACATTGAATTGCTCTCCTACACAGTGCATCATCGTTCTAAAGTCCGTGTGCAGCAAGAATGACCATGGCGTCACATTTCAATTCACTCGTTGAAATTTTACTCGGCGCTAGCATAACGGCCATCTTCCCTGAACCTTCATGCGATCTGGTATAATTGGTCACAATTATTGAAATGTTGTATTTTAGCTACCCAAATAATATGCGGAAAAACAGTATTTGTGCTGGTACAGGAAGTGTGCTAAACAGAAAATTAGCTCAAACTCACCAACAAAATTTTATTCCTAATTACCAATGGCCAAAATGACTACATTCTATGGTCGTTACCGCTACTTTAATTAAATCGTCCCGTCAAAGCTTTTGAATTCCGCTCGAAAAAAAACCTAATGTACTGTAGCTGAATAAAATTATTTCCAACTGCATTTTACCTTTTTATTAGTGAAATTGCGTAAGTTTTGTAGCACTCGCTATCAACTAGTATCTTAAGGAGAGAAGGTCGCATGTTTTCTCGAGGAATGCTTAGCTACCGGCGAGCATCTTACACGAAAGATGCCAAACATCCATGTTGCAAGAGCAGCTTTTGTGCTTTAAGTATGACAAAGTAAAGCCAGCAAGCTGAGGATGGTGTCCTGTGAGGAGCCCTATAAAGACCGGGGAATTTTAAGCTAATATTATCAAGGGTAGTGGCACGGTTTTGCGAAGGTGGGTGCACTAACTCCAGTCAGGAAGTGTCGACAGTACCAGTAATATTAACTGAAAAAATAGGTGCAATCGCCGTCACCAGAACATAAAGTTGCGAAAAATACCGCTACTCGTCTTTAAAGCTGACCGATAGTAAGGGATAGCGGGTTGTCCGTTGCCATCGTCTTGTTCAATTTGCGTAAAAACATTATTAAATGAATATCAATAACGAACACATTAGGTTTTGGCAAATGGGACATGTTACACAGAAGGCCATGTTTTCCCGAGAAGAAAATTCAGTCCTCAAAATTGCCTGGAAGTGTTGGATTATAATATCATGCAAACCTTTTACAATAAGTTGGGTTGAGAGGAAGCTGGTTTAAATTAAAATACTATATATTCTGGGTACCATATCCAACCTCATCGAATGCTAGTTATCTTGAGACAATTCACAAATTCAACGTGAAAGTGCGGAGAAACAAATTCGGCCTGCGAGTTATTTCGCACTCCCAGACGTTCCATCACCCTCCAATTTTTAGGGGAAACTATTTGGTACCGCTTTGGTTCTCATTCCATTGCTTTTTCCGTAGCGTGGTATCAGCATTCAGATGTTTGAAATACGGTTCGAGGAATACCAGTACAACAGAAAAGCTCCTCTACCAAGGCTGGTTCCCATACCATTTCTTTATGACCTAACTTCGCCTTCTTCGCAACTTCTCATCCCCCTGAGATTTCGCCATACACTCTCAGCCTTGCATTTGCGACACTTATTTTTTCACCTCTTTGCACAATTTGCTCTTTCCAGAGATATAGCTCGACCATTTCAGAGCGATGAGCCTGCTCATCACTCCTCTTCACTCCTTAAGACTCTTGCATCCTCCGGCGACCCACGAGAAGATTTAGACCTTTTTCGCCAAAGGCCCATTACTTCTTGCTCCAATTACTTGCTAACCTGGCCCATTTGTCTGACAGAGACCTTCCTACCATCAATAGAGGCCCTTCTATCTGTGATTATCCTAATTCGATTTCGAGCTTTTATTCAGTTTTCCAGGTTATGGAATGACGAATAGGAAGTCGCCTCATGCCGAAGGCAGTGCACTAATTACACGCCCTGTGTCTCAGTAAGCCACCAACTGTAACACGTGAGTATACACTGTAGTACCTACTTCTGTGCGAATAAGCAATGGCTCTTGCGTGATTACTCGTAGTCTTGTTATATATTACTGTCTACCGCGTACTGATTGATTGATTGTAGGGTTTAACACGCCGACACAACGCCGCCGATGAGGCGCGCCGTTGTGGACGGCTCTAGAATTATTTTTACCACCTGGGGATCTTTAACGTTCCCCAAAATCTTGTACACACGGGCGTTTTTTGCTTTTCGCCTCCATGAGAAAAGTGGCCGCCGCGGCCGGGAATCGAACCCGCGACATCGTGCTCAGCTGCGCAACGCCTCAGCCACTGAGCCACCGCGGCGGGTGTCTACCACTTTACTTTCTCATACGTACAAAGCAGCTTGTTTAGGGCGTCGTTGTCTTTTAAGTGCAGGTTTGTAACGAAAGAAATGTCGACGGGTGCAAAGTTTGCAGGCTCGTTCTGTGTTAATCATTATCGATGTATTTGTAGGGTGGAACACGACTGCTCCTAGCGGTAGGTTTTTAAGTGCCCCATAACCATTGCTGCACGCACAATTTTCGTTCTTGTGCTCTCAAAGGGTGACCATCCGACCTAATGACGGAATCACTTAACGCGCCGTAGCTTCTGGGGTCACTTCCCTACTGGCGAAAGCAGGAGCTCATCCCGGTGAAAACGCGGATGCCCTGCATGCGTGGCAGCTCGCGTAATCGACTTTCATACTTATGCAACCAGACTGTTATCTAGGGGTGCCACGAGGTAATTTGCGGCGCATATTGTGGTCGTCTGACCTACTTGTTAGAGCGCTATTTTATCGTTGTCGTTTTTTTTAGGGGGGGGGGGGGGGGGGGGCGTTACGGGAACAGCGTGTTCAAGGGAAGTTTCGCCATTACCGCTCTTCCAGAATGAATTTACTTTGCGCAATGCTCAGGAGAGGGTACGTTAGGGTTAATTTGAGATGATTCCAATTAGTGGGTATGTTGAAACGGCTCTCATTTACGAACTCGCGCTCGACACTTGCTGAACTCCCGAAGTAGAGAATGGCTGGGGTAATGGCGGCGCGGTCGAAGACAGTCGTGCACTCATTTTGGCGGCGAAAATTTACAGCCGCTTCAAAGAACATATTCTGCGGTTTTCTGGGCCAAGCAGAAGTGAGAGCTCACAATAAAAGGTACTTTCTTCGAAATTGTGAGCCTGTCAGTGCAAGCGCCGGCGGTATGTTGCTTCTAAGCGGGAAACATTGTTACTTCTTCTTATCTTTCATAGATAGGTTGGACGGGAGCTCGCTTACAAAAATATCTCTAATAAAATACGTGTTCCTATCTTCTTACAGATAACCTCATCTTACTTTCGTTTCTAATTCAAGTGCTTTCCCATAACCTCCTGTAGAAAAAACGTTCCTTGCGCGAGAATATACCATGCGAACGTGATTTATTTTGATCTATTTTGCCTTACCGTTCGTTGCTTCATCTGAAAATATGTTACATAAAATCACGTATTTCGTTTTCTATCGAATGAATTTGCCAACTAAAATATCCGTGAGGTGGCAAAAATTTTCTTTCGGATATAAATATTACAGGTCACTTTTTATATGAACCTCCGGAAATTTTAGTTCCGCTGATTCATGGTACTATTTGCATTGCCAACCAACAACTTCAGCTGCCAGGGCAGATTCAGCGTGGCATTACAAATCACCAGTGGCAACGAGCGGAAGGGTTATTGCACTTTAGCATGGGTTTCCTTTGTCGCCTGATCGCCTCAAGGAATGTGTTGTGAAATACAGAAAAATATTTTAAGCAACCCGTGCCGTTTTCCTACGAACGGACAGGTGTTCAATAGGGAGGGGTTTTTGCCTGCTTCCATCCGAATAAACTTTGTGCCATTCCACCAAGTGAACGTGCCATTCCACCAGCGGAACTGTTTGCGGACAGTTGGTTGGCCAAAAATTCCCTCTCAGATCTCGCTGTGGTGCTGCGAAAGTGTTCGGCGGCATTGTGAGCAGGGTCACTCTCCAAGACATAGTGTGGAAAATCCAGTTTACAAAGTCGAAACTTACATCGCTCATGTGGTTTACTTCTGCTAAGCAGAAACGCAATACTGGGGAGGCATATGCAAGAAAAAGCGTAAAACGAAAAGTTTTTGCACCGCAAGTCAGTGAGGTTAGTGTTTCCATCTTCCAAGGCTCTTTGAGTAAGATTTTGAAAGGTGTTATTTTGGTGTTGAACTTGAGGGCATTCTGGAGCGATATTTTCGACGGTGTCCTTCAATTCTAAAAAAGCGCGTCAAGTAACTCCGTGAAAGTAATTTGAAGGCGAAGCTGTGAAGAACACCCAACACGATTAACCATATGACGTAACTTGAATGCACACACGACGCTCTACAGAGAGTGAAACCTGAAACAAGTGAAATGCCCTTAACCCAACCCTTTATTACTTCACAAAGATATTCTTTGCTAAAGTAAAATCAATGCATGATCCATAAATGAAAGTTGGTTGAGTTGTATTGGTAAAGCACACCAGTGGAAACTATTATTTTATAAAATGAAAGGAAGCTCAAACCCGGTGTTATGCCTGTGCTGCAAGGCTGTTTCAAAAGACTTCCGAAGGCTGTTGGACCAATTGTCTATCGAGTGCCCCATAGTAAATACATAGGGCGCAGTTGTGGGCAAAACTACAATTGTCAATTGAAAGTTACCGTGTAGCACAGAATTTAGATGGCCTTTCTTCTCCTCCGGCTCTGCCGCAGATCTCTTTCGCCTCTGTCGGCGGCGCAGAGACGGAGGAGAAGTGAGATGTCATGCGTTGGTGTGAGCTTTCTTTAATTTTTCCGAACTCCTAGCGCATGCGCAAGACGCGCACACGGCGCTACACGTGCCGTGTGTGCGCCTGTCTGTCTCCTGTCCCCACGTGCGCTCTGACCTCAATCGGTAAGACATCCTGCTCTCACTCCATTTCGCTATTTGTTCAAGGTTCGATTCCTGGTGGTACCAGTAACTTCTTTTACTTGTTCGCGGGAGTTTTCTATTGTCACCAACGGTCGTGACAGAACCATCGGTTGGTAGAGACAAAAAGCTTCGCTTTAAAACGCGGACTGCACTAGTTGCCCTGTTATGCATGCACAGCTGGCGTGTGTAGAAGGGGAAGGGGGGGGGGGGCATGCACGAGAAGCCAAACTCCAAACGCTCACCAACCATTTGTGCTTGTGGGAGATTTAAACGTATGCGTCACACAGCGCAATCCCACATCACAGCTGTCCTCTGTAGTCCAGCGGCTTGGGTTCGTGCGTTACACAGACAGTAAGATGCCTACGACGCGGGAGGAAAACGGACAACCACCTGTTGGTCCGCTAGGATTAATGTTTACCGTTTGCAAGTTTCATTGAGCTAATAAGTGCACTCTTAACAAAAATGCTAGTAAAAAGGTAATAACTGCGTGCTGTATTTACTAACTCCTTACGAACTTTACTACCCCCAAAACCGTATGTAGGTCCTGCCTCTAAGTATGGAACCTAGACGCTACCGTTACTAGTCTAGTCCATGCACTTGGTAACTGCTGCTTGTTTGGTACTAATTGCAACAAAATGTTATGAATTATTGAACATAACCACAGTGCTTTTGTCACTCCAAATCTGGACTAAAAAGTATTGTGCAAAATCTCATGCTGACTTCTATATGCTCACATCAAAATGAATATTTCGAAAATTGTCGCTACAATATTTGATTTTTGCGACAAGCCAACTGACTGTATCGGAGAACTTTCGGCTGCTGGGTATAAAAGCAAGAAGATTGATTGATTGTAGTGTTTAATGCGCCGACGTAACGCTGGCGATGAGGCGCGCCGTAGTGGAGTGCTCCGGATTAATATTGAAATCCTCGTGATATTCAACGTGTGCCGAAACCTCGATCACGCGGGCGTTTTTGCTTGTCTCCTCCATCAGAAAAGCGGCCGCGGCGGCCGGGAAACAGATAAAAGCAAGAGGAAATGTACTTCTCAGGTAACTACTCGCTCTCCTCTTGCATCCGGTTGGTTTTCTGGCTGAATTTATATGTTGTCCAAGTGTGCAAAATGCGTGTTGAAAGTGTCCATGCCTAAAAGCGCGCTCAGCGTATCGACGTTGCCACGAGAAGTTCTTCACTTGGTTATGCAGGGCGAATTAATAAAAGCACTAAGTACCCAGTTTGTGTACAGTGTGACAACTAACTGGTTTGTCTTCTCTTAGTAAGCGCCACGACCCTTTGTTTAGGAGTGTAAGAATAAGAAAGTACACTCAATTGCAAATTACAAACAAGAAATGGCTGCGGCTTAGCTCCGCTAACTTTGGATATGCAAAGCAAAAGCTTGGGTTATATCAGTTGAGCCTTGGCTTCGCTTGGGTAACCTTCGATTTGGCAGCAGTGCCAACAACGTCTCAAAACCGTTCGGTTCCGTGCAACGCTCAAGGAGGAGGCCAGGCGAACGCGGCGTTCGCCGGGGCGAACGCAACGTTCCTCTTCGCCGGGCGCAATACGGGTTGCGCTGCCCGAAACGACCCATCGCCGCATGAACGGGACCTGCGGGGGTGGTGTGCTGACTCGGCCTCTGTGGTGGTGGAGACCACTCTCGGCGCCCGCAGGCGCCAGCAGCGGGCCCGTCGAATCACGCGATGTGCTTCGAGGAGTGTGTCGCCGGGGGTGTGTCTCCGGTCAAAAGGTCATTTGCGCATCCTCTACGAAATTGCTGGACGAAAGTAGTGAAGCTTTGCTTTAATACGTTATGTCTCGTGCGTTTGCTGGACTGCAACCAGCTTCACTGGTCATCCTTCTGCATTGAGTTGAAGGACGCGGAATTTTTTTTTTTGACGCCAAAGTTCCCCATCCAAAATCGAAATGTGAAACGCGGGCTACCCACAGGTGTCTTCAGTAAGAATCAATTAGTTGGCGTCACTGTGCAGCGCACGATGTGGGACAACAAACCTGCAAAGACCTAGCTTCCACCCCTCTTGTTGATGTCCGCTTCTCTTCTAGGCCCAAATGCCTTGCTTGGAAGACGTTTTTTCACGCCATAATATACGCCCCTTCATATCAACATATTAAGATCCGAAGCGGGGAAGTATCTGAAGGGAGAATGCGGGACTGAGTGAGGTAGAGGGTAGCGGCTTCTCGTGTCCTACGAACGCAAAAAGCGTAGTAGTTAGCTCATAAACACTTTGCTGTAAAAAAACTAGCAGTGGCTTAGCTCGGCTATGCCATGATACACTTAGCGTGAACTAAGGTTCAGGTGGTTATTCATAGGTTTCCTGTTTGTCTAGGATTAGCTGATTATCATGCTTACTGCTGCTAAACGATTTCCAAACCAGTCCAAACCAGTCGCGACGGTGGCGGCTCCGGCGCGCCAGCTGTGCGCCATGAGACATCACTGCTCCTCGCACATGCGCAGCACTGCTCTGCAGGAACGACGCGAAAGTACTCAACCTCGGCCAGTGTAGCTCATGTTACAAAAGCCACCGGTGTTGGGAGAACAATGCCGGACGTTTTGCAGGGGAATTGGGACCCAACAACCGCGGAGCCACCATGGTGTGAGCTTTGGGTAATCAAAAACATTGGCGCCTCTTGGGCTCGAAACATTTGTGCAATTACAGCACCTCAATGGGCATCTGATTCGTAGGTGTTTTGACATCCTATGTGCAAACACGCAAACACACACAAAACAATCACAGGCGCGAACGCACCCATGTGCACAGCTATGGCTATACCACCAGATGGAAGCCCGTGGTTGAGTGCAATGAGCTTTTTTTTTTCTTTCGGCTTGACAGTCAACAGTACTTTCAAGTTATAATTTAAATATACTAAATAAGAGCATTTTAAATAAACCTGTAGTACTTCTGTGCAAGAGTCCAAACAATTTCTAAGAAGTAAAAATCACCATTCAAAAACTATACCCATTCAAAGCTCTGACACAAGCTCAGGTTGACGTCAGAAATCTTCATCGCCGCCTCCCCGTTAAGTGCCGCCCGAACTCTCTTTAAAAACTCTTTATATGGAGACTTTTGCAGGCATTTCAGGGTTATAAATACAAAGGTGTTCCAAGAGACTCAGTTAGTTAATGCCTTTTAAGTTCCTTGCAACCAGAAATTCGCGCAAGAAACCAATGGTACGAAAAGAACCAAACCAAACCATTCAGCTTAATATCTCAGTGTCATTACCTTGAGATATTAGGAGCATAATCGCATGAGCAGATCAGTCGCATTCCTATGCTACAGGATAGTTAACGTTGAGGGGTTCATTTTCCGGTCGGCGGTGCATTACTTTGACCCCGGAAACAAATGAGCTATCCCATTGCAGCCTGAAAATGAGATACCGTGGCCTAAAAGGTTACCGGACCGTTTCCGAACGGATTACTCATTTGGAGTCTAATGTGGAAGTTTATAACTTGTCGTATGTAGTCAAGAAGCAAAAGCTTTCTGTGATGAGCATGAGAGGTTTAGAAGGTGCACTGTATACTGCTTTATGCTTGTTTTTATAGAAATGCACCATTCGCTCCGAAAAGGTTTGTAATAAAAAAGGGCCGACTGCTTTCATATCTTAGTAATATGGATGTGCAGCTTCTGACTGGCACCATTCTTTTATTTCACATGCGCGTCGTTAATGAGGTGAGCTGCAGCGCCACGCACCGTTTGCAGTTTTCTTTTTGGACATTACTAGAGGCCCTGCATAGAAGCGCTTTGCGTTTTGAAGTTCCTGCAAAAATTCAGCGTTCATTCTTCCGAGCATTCCATCTGCTTTATAGACCATACTACAGCTTTCCAATTTAAGAAATGTGTTCGCAAACATCATTTCGTAATAAAACGCAGCTGTCTATTCTCACGTTTCTTCTCACGTCTGCGTTCTGTGTGGTAGCTGTTATATTGACTAAGTGTGTCCGTCAAAAACGTACTTTCGAAATCGCACTTGGTGATCGAAATTGCACTCGAGCACCATTCCTTCCGCTTTTCGGCGGCTGGACGTTGAATTGCCTGCATGTTTTTCGCTCTCCTGCTTTGGTCTCGCATCTCTCTAGAAACGTAGTTTCCCATCTGCCTTATTTACGAGCTCGATAAGTATTAAAACCTCTAATCTTAACCAGATCAAATACTTTTTCTACAGTTTTGCTACTTTATTCTAAAACCACTACTGTCCTACCTTTGCCTGTTCTGCGGACCATTCGTGACGCCAGATTCTGGAAACCTGCTTTGTGATTTTGCTTCATGGAGGGTGTTTTGGGAAGCCTCTCTGGTGAAGTCTTATTTAGAAGGTTCGTGAGCTAAGGTTCTGTGCATGAACGCTAAGGTTCATGCGCAGAATTGCTGACGTGGACTCGGAGATGTTTGAAGTCGGATTGTTCACCTCGCTGATATATCGCAGTTGTTCCAGCCACCGTTGCGGTGCTGCGTACTGTTTGACAGAGAAAGGTCTTTGGACGTTGGGCATCACGTAAGACATTCCAATGGTACGCTATTCAAGAGGTGGACGCGCAAGTAATTATGTGGGTTTAGCTCTACGTGCCGATTGAGACAACGTGTACAAACTCGGTGTACACGGGGCACATAAAGACAGCTGTGCCAGGAAAGCAGCTAGGCTAAAAACCGTCTCTCGAATATGCTGCGCTGTGAAATCTTTCTTTCTGTGTTTTTGAGACGTAAATATTTCCTGCAGGCTAGATCAACATTGCTTAAACTGTGTTAAGCTGCTCGCAATATGCATTGTGTAGCGTTTCTCCACGATAGATGCAGGTACGAGATAGAACCTACTTTATTGAAGAGCTTCTCTGTTCCAATAACCGACCGGCAGTGTATCAGTTCGATTACAGCTAGGCTTTGCACGGGTTTAAATCCGGACATCTCATACAGCTTACCTTGTTTATATTTTTTTGTGATCTTTGGTAACGTGGTGTTTCTGGCAACAATGCAGTTGGTTTCACACACATGTTGTGGCTTCAAAGTGCTTGCTAACAATATCAAGTAGAGAAAAAAATATGTAACAGTTATAGGAGTGACGAAAATGCTTTCACCCGTGGGCATAACGGAGGAAGGTAGCAATACATTTTGCAGAATATCCAAACAAGTTCAAGGAAATTCTCGGACACACTGTTCACGAAAGTAATCTTGGCTTTTCAGCGGCTTCGAGATTACAGTACGCAAACCTTAAAATCATTGGCCGAAAAATAGTAGTCGTTGAACAATAATAATGACTGAAACTGATACAAAAATTTCTTGCATTACAAATCTAATCAGCATTGCTTTCATGCCATGTTGCTTGGTGATCTCGTTGCGCCATCCTCCTGCCGCCACCGCTCATTTAGCCAACGTATTGCCCTAGACTGGGTATTCGGCACTCGTGAAGTAGAACTATTACTATGTTTCTCTTTTGTCGTGTATTTAAACTACAGTAAAACGTCCACGACGTATACGGCGATTGTGTTTTGCGAGCTTTTACAGAATAATTCCTTCTTTAGAAAAAATCTCGCGCTGCGGTAAATTTTTTTCGTCTAATTAGGAGGGCTAGAATATGAAGAGGAGCAGCGCCTTCAGAAATAATGTTGCGTGATTTTGAGATGTGTTATAAGGTGGCTACCAACGAAACACTCCATTTTAAGGTCGGATGCGGCCTAATTGTCACCGCACCGAAAGAGCAAGCAGTGATGACTGCGTCGCATCAAACGATATTTCAAGGGGCGTGCCGACCACTCGACGTGTCGTACGTCTCGCTGTCTGTATACAAGAAGCTTCCATATGCTCGCGGCAGTAACCACTGCGCAACTGCAAGGATGTCTGCATGAGTACCTACATGGACACTGTTTTTATCCATGTGGGTGCTCATATACATGTAGTGAACATAATACATGTAATGAACATATGCCCGTCGACACCGCTCGTTCAGCTGAGAATACTTTTGGTAACATTCGTAGCATTTTTGCAGAATACCCAATCATAGTGCTTACAAATTTAAATATATTTACGAACAAACATCTGCCGTACCTCTGGTGTGTTGTAAGCACTCTGGACCCCCGAAGGCGCGTAAGAAACTACACGTATTGCTTTCAATAAACCCATTTGTCGCGTTTGCTTATCCTTTACTTCGTCGCGAAAAACAATATATTGCTATCACTAGCTTACGTAGTCATAATTTGCGCCCTATCTTTCAGTAATTTCATATTTCAGTTTGCACAGAACACATAATTTACTATTGTAAATTAAAGAAAAACAAAAACTAACGTAAATAAGTGCACAATTCGGATAATTTTCTTAGGGAAGGAGAGCGACCTCACCCTTTATTTCCCAAATTTTACGTAGCACTCAGCCCCTACTAAATGATTGTGTGTTTTGATAACAGTCACATACGACAAGGAGCTTCCCCCTGGGTAAAGAAATTCACACAAAAATTCCGAAGTAAAAGGATTATCGCAGAAAATATGCGGGAAACGGCTCTTGGTATGAAATAACTAAGAAATTGTTTTCAAACCTGAAGTATCTCTTGCGGAATAACAAGAACAGCCCTTCAATACACTTTCTGAGACCTTCAATATGAGCGTTTATTTCAAGCAGCTTTTTGTGGGCGGCATTTTTCGGCAAAAGTGAAGGACAAAAAAAGCTTTCAGCTTTCTCCTGTTGTAGTGGATTATGACAAGGACCACAACAGTTGTAATTGACATGTTCTTATTGCTTATACAGAGGAATTTCGATGTTACGTCCCCCGGACTTACGATGACCCGCTTTTTGTGACGAATCACCGCGGTCCGGCAAACTACCCACAGAAACAATGCATTAAAACCCCGATGATATCCCGCTCGGGTGCACGCAGTCCGCTTCATACGACGGATTCTGGCGCAGATAAACCAACGTTTTTCCAATATTTTACACTGCTTCACCGCCTCATCGTGACCTTTCTTTAATTTGAAGCCCGGTTTGACACTGCTTGGTGTGCAAAGGCCGGCAGGCGGGCCAGACCACTTGCTGAACAGACGCAAGCAAGTACGCCGGTACTCGTGAGCGGGAGTTGAAAGCCCAACGCGGCCGCAGTACGTCAACATGTCACCGCGAGAAGAGGAAGCTCAGGTGGCAGGCAGACCGTGAATTTGAAGGTCCCATCGAGCCGGCGACGAATGCGAAAACATACGACGCAACCCCAAAGCGGTGACCGAACATGAGCTTTCCGCGCCCACTATATCCAAGTTCATTCCTTTCACGACGCTCCCTCTCCCTATACCTCTAATGATCATCATCATCACCACCAGCCAGTCTACGCCCACTGCAGGGCAAAGGCTTCTTCCATTAATCTCCTATTACCCCGTTCGTGCACAAACTGTGACCAATTTATCCCCGCAAACTTACTGATCTCATCGACCCATCTAACTTTCGCCCCCTGCTACGCTTGCCTTCTCAAGGGATCCACTATGTTACCCTTAATGACCAAAGGTAATCTTTACATCGAAGTATATGCCCTGCCCACGTCCGTTTCTTCTTAATTTCTACTAATATGTCTTTAACACGCGATTGTTCCCTGGCCCACTCCGCTCTCTTCTTGTCCTTTAATGTTACACCTATCATCTTCCGTTCCATAGCGCGCTGAGTCGTCCTCGATTTAAGTTTAGCCCTCTAAGTTAGCCTCCAAGTTTCTGACCCGTAGGTTAGTACCGGTAAGATAAAGCTGTCATACACTTTCTTCTTCAGGGACAATGCATCCCTATATCTCTGCTCTCTGCTTATCAGTGTCTTCCAAAGCCGCGTTGTCATGCGCTCCTTTTTTTGCTACTGTGCCTCGATCGACGAGCGTCCACCGCAAGGCTGTAACGGTGGAGACAGGTATACGCTGGCGTCGCCATTTTGGGTCACTCGCTGGTTGCCGTAGCAAGTCACTGCAGCAAGACCGCGCTATCGTGTTCGCCGCAAAGCAGTTTACTCGCGAACTTTGAATCATCGTATCTATTTCGCGTTACTGAGTCTTGTCGGAAACGAAAATAGGTATGCGTTGAGCACTTTGACCAATAGCAGCGCCACGGGTCAGTTCAAAGGGTGTCTCCACCCAGTAGTGGAATGTCGTTTTTGTTTTCATCTCCGCTTTCTACTATCGTTCGTTTCGCTTAGCCTTGGCAGTTTTACACTCGTTTTTTCCCCTACCAGTCTGCTCGACCACTTGGGCATTACGTCGGTCGCGCAAGGCCCGAGGCTCACGGGCTATTGCCGGTCGGCACGGGTGTCCCGTAGCGGGCTGCGCTTGGCTGACTCTGTTGAGGGGTAGAAGGCACAATATAGGCGTTTTTTTTTTAATTTGGAATTTCAGCTAAAGGTTCGCAGATCAGATCAGGCGAGAACGCGAAAATATAGTAGTTTAAATACGTTCTTAGGCAACCTGTCCCGTGAGACCGTCTGCTAGCCCGGCATTTACCCGCCCCCCGGTCGTACGACGCCCCGGTAATACGACGCTTTCTCGCGGTCCCTTGAAATCCGTGTTATCGGGATTGCACCTTATTAGAAAAGCAGCGATGCAGTACACAGGGAACCCACAAAAGTAAGAAGAACGACCGTTTGTTTTTCTACGAAGCAAAACAACCAACACGACATGAATAACAGCAAACTAATGCATTTGCCCATAGACTTGTTGGTCGACCTAAAAGCTCTAAAGGGATCTCTGGATACAGGGGGCGCGCGCGTGAAACCGGCCTTCAATTTTCTGAAAAGGTTACTTAAAAATCGCGAAAAAGGAACGGTTCAGGATAATACAATACACGCATCGATCACGAAATGGAGCACAATGGTATACCTTTATCTCATAAACCACGTATCGGTGTACATTTACACTGCTCGTGGACGCTGTTACTTACGGCGTAAGAAATCGTGGCGTGAGTTCATTCTTCATGCATGACACAATTTTCTGTAGGTCTGGTTGAACGGGGCTTAGCGGCACGGTAAACTTTTGTTTTCTTTTCGCCATTAAGCTTCGCCTCCCATCTTGGTAGTCATGGTCTGTAAGTTCTTCCTGAAAACACACACATTGACAGTCTGTGGAAAACTAAAGGTAAAGCTTTTCTTGCCAAAATGCTTTTTAAGGAAAAGCGTACCATTTCAGCACAACTAAATTTGATGTCAGTCAAGAGTTACGGGAGTTTCTACAATATAAATTTTATGTTGCTCGGCTTGCCATTACGTGAAGCGAAAAAAACCAGTAAGTTTGTTTCCCAGCCACGATATCAGCAGACGCATAAGTACGAAAATACGGATTATAAGTCCAGTACTTCGTATTCCTGCAAAATTGACGTATTGCATGCTGAAACCCGATTTCTTTTTTGTACGAAAGCCATTGCAGTAAAGCCCTTTTGAAAAAGTGAAATAGTTGACAAAATTGTTCTCTAATGTAAAAAGGCTGCTCATTTGTCAAAGCGAAGACGCAACAAAATGGCAAAAATATTGCGGCTATTTTCGTGTCGTCAAATTGGTGCAAAGTGTCTGAGGCACACGAATGAAAAATCAAGTTTCGGAACAATTTATCAGAAACAAATACAAAACAAAATAAAAATATAGGCCAGACATTTATTGTCGTAAAGTCCGGTTAAGAATAATATGGGCCCAGCTTTTCACACTTTAGGTCCGCTGCCCTGGCGAAAAGCAAGTTAGATACAAAGACTGTATTTTTTTCTGGATTTTCGAAGGACCGCTAAGGGCTCAGCATCCGTCTAAAGTTTCTATAAATATTTGCAGTTTGGGGCCGCTGAGTGGGGTGTGTCGGCGAACTGCCATTGCACCCTGTTCTCTTTCGCGTCCCTTCTGCCACGAGGGAGAAGGGGGGAGGAGCAGAGGCGGACTGATTGGAGATTACACGCGGGGAGTCTTGAGAACGCTGGTCACTCCGCAATGGCTGAAAGCAGAAGCGCGGAGCAGCAGCAGCCGCTGTCTTGGCGGGTGTTGCGACTCCCGCGACCCCTCGTACGTGTTTAAAACAGATTCTGCAGCCAGTGCGGGTGGTTAACGGGAACAAATGGAAATGACGTTGATGAAAGACCGATACTGCCAGGCGACTAGAGGAGCAACACGCAGCCAATGGCGCTGCTAATGCGACCAAGGATGGCCACTGAGAACGCAAAAGCAAAGGGATGGGAAGAAACGCCGCTTTGCCAAGTTCTGAAGCCCGAGAAAGGCTTGCGCTTTCTACAATCGCGTGCTACCCTGCCAGTTTTGAACGCAGTGCTTTTTGTTGTCCTTTTTTGAAGGCAATTCTAGCGGGATTCATTAACCCGAAAATTTCTCGGACCAATGTAATTTTCGTAAACACCTCTGCAAAGTTATCAGATAATGTTTCTGAATTTGACCCGAGCATGTATTTTGCGACCTAAGGATTTATCAAAAATACCGCACCCTTGGAAACACTCTTCGATGCATGAGAAACCAACCATGCGCCATGTCACATTCTGAAAAGATGAATGCAAGCTTATAACATTTTTTAGCTAATTTTAAATGAAAGGTTTTGAGGGCTACTTATCTGGGGTGTACGTACGGGCGTAGCCTGCTGGGATTGCGTCTTCTCTTGAAACTTAATTTCAAGTTCCGGAAGGGTGCGGGGGGAGGCTTGTAACGTTGTTCGGGGATTCCTATCAGCAATAATAGCCTCCAAAGCACGTGTGATTCAACGTCATAGGTAATACCAACGGTACCAACGTTCCAACGCGTTTGAAAGGGTGGCCCAGACACTAGCACCACGCCTGAATTACAGCACACGACTGATGTGTATGAACATGTATTTCCCGGCCACAAATCTGCATAGTGGTCAATGCCAATTGCCATTTATTCTACACCGTTTTTTGCAGTCCTTGTTCTGTGCTGTGAGGTGTCTGAAACTTTTGCTACTCCGATGCCCACTGTCATGTGCAAATACTATCGAAGGGAAGTTTACTTCCCCCTTAATTGATGCAGGAAGAAGAAAGCGTACAGCTGAAGTAAAAAAAAACGCGTCTACAGACGATTGTTTTAACGGTAACACTAAATAATCCCCTTCATTCAGTGCAGTCGTAGCCTGTAAACTTTTGGTTGTACCTTCCCTTATGTGGCGACTTTTTTGCGAAACAATACAATTTAACGGTAAGATTACGGTGTCCAATAGTTTTATATTTCATTGTAACGTTGCTATGCCCACCATCAACAAGTCTGAAAAGAATTTTTAAAGAATTATTAAAGTAGGGCTGGGAGTTCTTCCAATGTTTCCTACAAAGTTGAGGTTGAATACAGGCTTACACGTTTGGGTGATGACGCAGCCTAGCCTTTTTCTCGAATCAAGTACGAAAATGTTTTGTGTAGTTTAAAAATTAGTTACTAACGTGGACAGAAAAATATTTATATTAATAATTTCGGTTCTTGATTCAAGAAGTTAGTAGTTGCCGTTATTTCTATAACGCGTCTGAGATGTTCAACCTGAATCGGATGGAGCACTTCGGCAGCGCTTTCTATGAAACAGGGTAACTTTCCTTCAAATAATTCAATTTTTTAGATGCGACTGCATCTCATTCACTCGGCTTGTCCCTCCATACGGCGTTATCCGTCCGCACCCCTCCCCCTACACTATATAAAAAAATAATAGTTAGCGGCGCCCGGTTTCGATCCCACGACCCTGTGGGGGGAACGCGAAGTACATGGTGCTCTTCCCACTGCGCCACAAGATCTTTTTTTTTTATTGCCTGCTATGACATTTCTACAGCACAACAAACATCATGTCATGTAATGATCCGTCAACCCTACTTGGCTGACTACGTGGCTTTAAAACTTTCTAAGACACACTAAATCGTCAAGCACAGGCAATCACTCAGGGGGATCATACTCAGCACGAAACACTTCCCGTATATACTGTACGCTTTCAATGAAATTTTCCCTGACAGGCCGGGCATTTATATCCGCATTCCTCACCGCCATTCTCGTCCTCCATATACTATGAAGGCTGAGGAGCATGATAAAATCGTACGGCACCCCGCCCTCATTTTTTTCAGGTAGGTACCGAATTCCACGCGGCGTTATGGGTCGGTCGTTCTTTAACGTACGTTGGAGGACGTCTCAGTGGAACACTGGGTCCCAACAGTCGATGAAGACGTGATTAATAGTTTCCGGCTTTTTGCACAGTCTGCAGACAGTTGTCCACGGCACAAAAATACCTCTTTCTGCTAACCAGGTATCTACGGGAAGGGTTTCACAGTGTAGTTTAAAAAAAAAAGGACTTCATTGCAGGCTTCACAGGCATACTTTTCACCCTCCTTAAAACATCAAGCCCTGTGCCCGCACCGTATAACGACTTATACAGTGGCACAGGTAAACAAACATCCAATAAATCGTTGTACAGGCGCTTCCTGGAAACACTACACAGGTAGTCGAAAGAAAACCGTACCTTCAAAAATTCAACAGGCAGAGCCACTTCTCGCAAATATCCTTTCACCCCCCTGCACACCATATCACTTGAGACACAATAAAGTCAGGCAGCACATTTTTCAACCGCACTTGAATTACAGTGTGCAAGAAGTCGTCTTTGTGATCCCGCACAAAACAAAACCTTGCAACAACTTGTCTTAAAAATAAATGACAAAGACCAAGACCCCCCTTTTTGACTGGGCGAAAAATGTTAGAGCGACTGGTTCTTTCCCAGGTGGAAGACCAAACAAAGACCGCAAATACTGTGTGAATTTTTTTTTACATTAGCACGTGACATACACGACACTTGCAGCACGTACCACACTTTGGCTAACAAAAAAAGGTTGCAGATAGTGGCACGGGCAAAAAGAAAAATTGCGCCCTTGCCATTTTCTGGTTTTGTCTCTAAACTTTTCGGTCTCGTTAGTCCAGTAGTCTCGGCTATCCCTATAATGCTCCAGAGGCACCCCTAGATATTTTGTTGGTGCCGTGATTCATTGTATGCACTCAAAAACGGCAGGGGTTGAGCACCAGTTCCCGTGCCAATATCCCAAACATTTATCCCAGTTAATTGCAGCCCCACATTTTTCACAAAAGGACAACCACCTTAACTGCTTCGCTTATGCTCTTTTGATCGCGACAGAAAACCGCTATATCATCTGCGTATGCGAGACGTTTTACTTCAGTGTTCTGTAATGCAAACCCCCGTATCCGTTCATGCTTGATTATTTTTAATCAGAAAGGCTCGAGATACAGGGCAAAAAGAAAAGGCGATAACGGACAACCTTGTCTGACCGAACAACCAACATTTATACTTTCACTTAAATTTTTGTTAACAATTATACTCGCCTTGACTCCGGCATACGCCATCTTTAGACCATCCAAGACAACAGACCCAACATTCGTGTATTCTAATATTCTGAAAAGTATGTCATGGGATACCCGGTCAAAAGCATTCTCAAGGTTGAGTTGCACCATCGCCACACTACCTGAGAAGGCATCACAGCACTCTAACACACTCCTGGCGACGTGCACATTGGTAGTTATCGTGCGATGCTAATGCCGCAAGTTTGATGCGGTCCTACCAAAAACTGAATTACGTTTTGCAACCGTCTAGCTAAGACTTTGATGTAAATTTTGTAGTGAACGTTGGCTAGACTAATTGGCCTATACGCCTTTACGGACAGCAGTTTTACTGCATCTGCACACTTCGGTATCAAGATGATGTGTGCCTCCTTAAAAGACTGCGGGAGAACATGCAGTTTGTAAGCCTCTACCAATACTTCATATAAAGATACCGCTACCTCCATTTTGAAAGCCTTTAAAATTCCGCGCTTAACCCGTCTGGCCCGGGTGACTTACAGGTGTTCAGATCATGTATTGCATTTTCTAATTCCCACACACTAATAGGTGCTTCCATTATTTCACAAACCTCTGGTTATAATTTGGGTATAAGCGATAAAAATTCATCAGCAAAGCCATCGTTCATTGGAATGTGCCTAACAGCTCAGTGTAACACTCGACGAACGCCCGCTCAATCGTTTCTTTTTGGGCCGTAACACAATTTTTGTACCGTATTTCCCTGATTTCTTTTTTCTGCGCGTAACGTTTTTCATCAGACAACGCAGGCTTTGTGGCCACTTCACCGAACCACATCTTATCTGCTCGTGCTCGCACGATAGCTCCCCTATAACGCTCAGTATCGATGACTTCTAGTTTATTTTTTGTGTCTCTTATTTCTTGCTTAAACTCGCCGGCGCTTGCGCTTTCTTCTAACAATAGAGTCCTACTCTGTTGGCGAAGTTCTTTTTCGATCTCTCTTTTCTGTTTATTGATAATTGTGCTCCTTTCGACTGCACATATTTTAACTTGTTCTTTAAAAAGGTCCCACTTGACTCCCCAGCTCGTCTTTGCATCACTGTGCATATTAGTGAACAGTTCACTGACCCTAGCTGTAAAAGGTTCATCTTTAAGTACCCGACAACTTAATTTCCACAACTTCCCATTCCATTTCATGGTTTTCTGTTTGTTTCCCAGACAGAACGCCACAAGGCAATGATCGCTGTAGGACAAGGCCTCGACCTTATACCTGTCACACAGTGGCACAAGTTCACTTGATATGTACACTCTATCCAGCGTCGCGTGACTGGCACCTTGAAATGTGTAAACCAGATTGGATCTCTAATCGTAAAGAGGGCTACGTCATCCAAACAATATTTTGAAGTTATGTCCATTAAGCCTTCAGTACTTTTATCTCTAACCCTCTCGTGGGCTGCTCTGTCCTCTGTCATGCACACACAATTGAAATCCCCAAGCAAGATAACAACCCTTTCGCACTCAAGGTGTTTACTAATATTTTGGAAAAAAGTCTCCCGCTCACCCTGTCTGTTCGGTGCATAAATACATATAACTCTCCATTCAATATCGCAAAATGAAAAGTGGCTATACACATAGCAGCCGCTCGAATCAGCTACAACGGTCTGTTCAACAATCCCTCGTGATCGCCTGATAAAAAGAGCACACCCAGCCGATGTTCCTACGGCGTGCGAGACACCTACATTAAAATTTGCTCTAAAAGGTTGCAACATGCGGTCTGTCATTTCCTGACTTTCCACTTTAGTTTCTTGCACCGCAATTATATCCATTTCTCGGTCTGAGAACAGCCTATACTAAGCGGGCATTGCTTCCGTCTCGCTGCCAGGCCTCGCACATTAACCATGGCAACGTTAATTGCAGCTTCTAAACGTACAGCCTTTTGGAAAAACTAGACCGCATGCCGGTCACCTCGGACATATGACAAATACGCGGGTGTGCGTCCGCTAGCGTAGGTCAATGTGGTATGAGGCGTTCGCCCCGTTCTTGGGCACACATAAATCTCGCCACGAGGGGGGCTTTGACGGCCTCCTCTCTCCGACGTGGATGTTCGCCTTAGGTTCAGGGCGCTTTTTCCTCACTGTGGGCCCAGTAGAGGCTATACCCACCAGGTTCTTCGCGCCAGCGTCCGCAGCACTGTCTTCCCGTGGCCGCGTGGCCGCGAGCTCATTGAATGCACCATTATTCAACGAGTGGCGGCGTCCTCGGCGTCCACGGAGGCGTCGCTTGGGTAGCCGTCGTCATTACTTGGCAGCGGGGTATCTTGCGGCTGCACCTCCGGCGCCTGAGCAGCCGCTGTTTCTTCCGTGCCCGTCATCCCCTCAATAGCACTACCTTCGTCAATATCCCCTTCTTCTGCTGGCGAGTCCGCCGGGATCGGTGTATGCTCCTCGTCCAGGCCCTTTACGAACTCCTCCGCCTCCGCTTCATCCATTATGTGCTTCCAACGCTCTTCTGTTGCTCCGGGTCCGGTGGCCGCCGCATACGTTTTCACGCAATTGGCGCCATCATGTCCGAAACGCCGGCAGACGTTGCACTTAGGGACGCGACACTCCCTCCGAATGTGCCCAGTCTGTTGACAGCGAAGGCACAGCGGTGGTCTTCCCGGCACGGCGACGAGAGCTAGCTCGGTTACGATACGCAGCTGCTGCGGCAAATCGTCCCTTGCAACTCCCCCTTTCACCCGGAGAACAACGATGCGTGTCATGGTGCCAAAATTCGCACACCCCGTCGCACGCCAATTTTCTTTCGTCCCTTCAACCACAGTTCCGTACGGCGCGAACGCTTCCTTTATCTGGTCGTCGGGAACATTGTGCAGGATCCAGTGAAGCTTGACGCGGACGTCTTGCTGGCACGGGTCAATTACCAGGAACCTGTGGCCCTTGACGGTGATTTCTTTCTTCGCGAGCATTTTCTTCTTTCCTTCTTCGCTCGTAAAGGTAACTGCCCAGATATGATTCATCTGGTAGGTGCCGAGGGCAGCAATGTCGGCGAGCACAGCGTCTTCCGCTAACGCGTCTCGAAAGTCTTCAACTCGGTACGGTCGAGCCCTTACGTCTCCGTGCAGAAAAATGGTGTTAAAAACAACAGACCCGGTTGGCAGGGGAGGCAGAACAACAGAGTAATCCTGGGCATCTTCAGCATTCCTGTTTCTGCGGCGAGACTGGGCCGCAAACGCCGTTCCGACGGAGCTCATGATTCCGCGTCCGCACGCTGCGGTGACCGGAAGTGGAATGACTGCGCCTCAAAATCGAGACAGAATCAAATGCTACGAACGCGCCTTATATCCTTGACTCATTGAAACTACGTCAAGAAGCTACTGATACAACGCGGGATGGGGCAATGATTAACACTTTCACTAAAACAAAAGAAGCTCCCACTTACAGCAACAATGATGGAGCAAAGGTCGTTGCGACAGGGAAGCCCCAAGCATACCACTTAGAGAGATTGACCAAGATTGGCCAATAAAACTTATTAATATTCATAAAACATAATAATCATACGCGTTCCCGACACGTTTCATGCGATTTCAGAATCAATCTAACGGAAACACCAAGTGAACCCCACGATGCGTCGCATCTACACAGGGTTCCTCTGGCGGGGAGGTTGGCGTAATTTTATGGCTTACCTGGTGCGCACATGGCTTTATAAAAAATATGGAGTGAAAATAATGGCGATATATGTAATGCGCCGTATTCTGGTTATACTAGAATAAAAAGCCATAAAAAAGAGAAACTCAGTGGGCGCGAACAAAAACTTTGCCGCTTTCGCTTTTAATATTATGATTTATGTCTCTGCGTGCTCCGCTGGAAGATACCGCTCGCTTTTAGCTTTTAGTTAGTTCACAGTCGAATCGGAAGCTGCGGATGACAACAATGGCCTTCCGCATAAAAATTGAAGGTGTTTTATCTCTCGTCCGCAACGTCCGGCCTATAAATCATGGGCGACGGAACGGTTTTATCGAGAATCGAACATGTTGCTGCACAGAAGCGAAACCAAGAGTAATGTTTAAATTATACAGAAATGACTTGAACTCCTTCTTCTCTTTCGTTTAATTTGGAGAATTTCCCAGGGGGTATGTTACCTACAGGCAGCGTAAAAGTTGAATGTCTCTTAGAGAATGAAACAAGGAGAGGACGAATGGTAGTTTGTTAGGCTGTTTAGTCGCCTGCCCCGGTTAATCTCTTTCAAACCATGCGAATCAGTGAAGGAGACCCGAAATAACAACCTCCTTGTTGTGCGGGGACTTCAACCTGGGGATCTTGAAGGAGCACGTCGTATTTCTTGTTCTTTCCCCCAAAAGTCGCCGATTCTGTATGGCAGGCTTAATCTACTTTCGTAAGCAAATACCAAGCAGTACATAGATGTGAACGACCACGAACAACTTAAATAAAACGTCGCAAGAGTCGCAGCTCTTCACCTGCTTTTTTGACGACACTAGAAAGACGGCATAAATCGTTGTAGTTGCGTTGCACTCCTCGAAATTTTCAATCAATTTCACACTCCATCACAGAAACGTGCTCCGAGTCAACAAGTTACCTAGAAATTTCGCACCTACTTCCTGCAGCTCTTTGCGAGATTTGATTTATGAGAATACATCGAATGAGACCTTCGACTGTCGCTTACACAACACGTTTTTTACAGCAAGAGCTTCCAAGAACGTTTGAGAATTCAGAGAAGTTGCCGCCTACTTGCAATAGTGTCTTGTAAGGCCCGCTACCGACTGGCACTAAACTGTCAACGTTGTCCATCGCATGTTAGGTAAATGGATGTGCTACACAGTGACACAGCTGTGCGGCAATAGTTGCATAAGGGTTGATATTCAGTGGCAGCCAACGCCACTAAAAAATTGGGACAAGAACGTTTGTAGGCGGCATTTTTTCTTCTACATGTCGCGGCGGCCTATAAATACGCTGCGCGAGTTCCGAGAAAAACGTTTGGTCTTTTTTTCGAAAATACTTGAATTCAGCTTTTTTTGTGACGAGCTGGGCAATGTGTTCTCCGCACCTGTCTTCCCTCATGCTTGATGGATAGGGATGGGTTTTGTGCTTGCAGGCTCTGGACTCCTTGACTACTGACTCTTCCGTGACACCACAAGGGCTGCTTTATTTTCAAAATACACGAAGATTATAGGTTCCCAGATAACGAAATAAATGATGTTGCATTTGCTCGGCAACGGTCACAGTTCCCGTGTTCATTACATGATAGGAGTAGTACGAAAAAATATATTTTTAGAGCATATATTGGCCAGGACAACTTGTACAGTTCACCAATTATAGATGTTGGGTTCGCTCCGAATGCTGCATTTATTTCCATCTCAAAACATTCAATAACATTTTATCTTGATTGATTGATTGATTGTACGGTTTAACGCGCCGACGCAACGCAGGCGATGAGGCGCGCCGTAGTGAAGGGCTCCGGATTAATTTTGACCACCTGGGGATCTTTAACGTGCGCGGAAATCTCGTACACACGGGCGTTTTTGCTTTTCGCCTCCATCAGAAATGCGGCCGCCGCGGCCGGGAATCGAACCAGCGACCTCGTGCTCAGCAGCGCAACACCTTAGCCACTGAGCCACCGCGGCGGGTAATATTTTATCTTTCAGGGAAAAAATCCTTACTTTTTTTAAAGTCACTCCATAGAGCACTTATAACAAAGCGTAACAAAAGCTCGTTACGACTTGGCTGCGTCTGGTGCAAGAAAACTTTTCTGTATTT
Source organism: Haemaphysalis longicornis (assembly GCF_048455015.1). Classification (NCBI taxonomy): domain Eukaryota; kingdom Metazoa; phylum Arthropoda; class Arachnida; order Ixodida; family Ixodidae; genus Haemaphysalis; species Haemaphysalis longicornis. Next base: position 23,852,437 of record NW_027526385.1, read on the forward strand.
TTCGTCATCAAAAATATGGGTTACCAGGCCACAAATCGAGCTCAAGACATCGTGTATAGATTTACAACCATAAGAACACAACTTCCGCACTTATGCGAAACAATGGGTTTCTTTAGGAAACCCACAAATCCATGCCTCTGCGCGATCACAACATTCATGTTTTGTAGACGAAACAATATTGCAACTAAATAATGCTTTCTCAACATTTTGTTCTTTGCCATTTGACCTACTTATGTGCACCGCATACTACATCCTCTCTCGGAGGCATGCTTGTGAAGTTGTTTTCCCCTGTAACCTTCTAATGAACCACCCCAGCACCAGTCGCTTTTGAACTATAATAATAAAATATTCGGAGGCTGTACCTTAGGAGCCACCGGTATGGCTCATTGTCGATGTCAGACCCTGGAAAGGTATTACGATATACGTTAGTCAGCCCCATTTGCAAGTCCACTTCCGAGTGCACATCGTCAGTAGTGACAAGCATTACAGGCACTCCAAGAGTTTCGCAAGATCACACTAAGAGAAGGAAAACACAGCCTCAGAATACTTAGAGAAAGTACAAATATGAAATATATACTTTGAAACGTGGAAGTTCACGGTACTGTACCTAAGCTGCCAGGGAGTGAATAGCCTCACCAGAAGCAGGTAAAATGTCTACATTAAGTCCACAATTGATTTTCAATCTACCTTGAGGTGAGTCGTTACACATCATTTCATTTTGAATTAAGCTTGGGACTGATGTGCAGTGTTCGGCAATTCAACACCAAGTGAAGCTCATTTACTTTACCTGTTAGAGAATACAGCTAGAAAAGTTTTCTTCTTGTCGTGGGGCTCTGCATGGATAATATTAAAATCGCTACCCAAAGTATTCGTGCTTCTGATCGGCCACGTTGGTTTCACGCATAGCAATTTTAAGCGCCAAACTCTCTTTCCCAAGCTGGCACGGAATTTCTGCGTTATAAATGGCCTTCTTTAATGCGCGCTTACCCTGCTAGCAAAAGAATCTTGACCCAATAAATCTTCGCTGCTTTGCGCTGCGTGAGTTAAGGAAAGTTTAAAACCCACTGCAGATAAAAAAGGGCTCTTGCGTATAACTGGTATTTCTCGCGGGCTGTATAAAGCAGCTACTTCAACAAAAAAATTATATACAAACGCCTGGAGCGGTAGCCTGGGGGAGATGATCATTTAACTCTAGGGCTTACTTACAGCGGAAATAATGCTCGCGAAGCCAGAATCCCAAAAAACAGACAAGAAAATCCGGAAAAAATGGCTGTTCTTTATTCTTTCCAATCGGCTGCGACCGCTGTCGAGTAATTCTGTTCAGCCCTGGCCATTTCCATTCACTCTCCGTTGACGGGAACTGTGCTGTAGGATTGCACAAGTACGAGTACCTAGTCATCCAAGTCCATAGCGAATAGCCTTCTTCTTCATGTAAAAAAAACGGTAATAACTGCAAAAATGGGTTAAGGTTAAGTTCTTGTTTCTTTCGCAAGTAACCCCGTTACCACTCTAAGCCCCCGTCGGTTCGCAGCAAAAAACCACTGTAACAGTTTAGTCTTTCAGGTAGATAATAAAAAGCGGTACCACTACTCACCCAAACCAAGACAGTTTTCACTCTCGGTGAAGAAGCAGGTTAGATTATTTTTTATAGGGCCGACATTTTCATTTTGATATTTCAACTGCTATTTTACCGGGCTTTTAATAAAAAACTCACATATGCCTGACCTTTTGCTCAGCAAATGACGGTTCAAGGAGCATTTTATCTGCAGAGTAATATTTTCAGTATCTTACTTGCCATGCTCGTGATTTTCTTGTCTAAGCGTTTGACGGCGTCTTAGTAGCCTTTTCAGGCTGAGCAGCAAGCACTTAAGGAGCACACAAAACAAAAATCACGTAAATGACATCGATTGCACTCGTTCTCAATGCATGAATTGGAATAGCATATTTCTGAGCCTGTTAAAAAGTGACGACCCCATTCACTGTTTCGCAAAAACTGTTTTTCGATGCACCGTTGTTTGATTCTCACATTTAGAAAAACATTGTTTACTCCTAATGTGTAGGTTGAGGCAAGCCGCATGGCATTCCATTCTGAAGGTTCACTTGCGCAAAACGACACAACGAAAACATGCCATACAGGACTCAAAATGTGTTTTTTTTAATTGACACAAATAACTGCATAAATGTAGCGCAGAAGACTCTTATGGTTATGAAAGTAAGCCTTGTTTACCTCAGTGACAGTTATTGTATTTCACGGAGACACCTCAGCGTTTGCATTTTCCCGGTCTTGCCTTGTTTTTGTCGCTGTTTTATTTTCCACTCTGATTTCAAATGTGCTTGCAGGAGGGGAGGTTTCAAACGCTACTACCAAGCGATATTTTTTTCTGTGCCAGAAATCGTCGCTCACGGGCCATGCGCCACCGGAGGGGGAGAATACTTTGGTGATCGTGGCCCTGTTTTAAATTTGTTCATTCCACCGGAAACATACATTTTTTAGCGTGCTTTCAAAAAATATGTCATCGTTTCGGTGTAGAGAACGTATTGAGATAAAGCACTTACGTGCGTTTTCAGCATAATGAGAAAGACGGGAAATTGTCACATTGTTTGTTTTTCCGAGAGAGAAAACTACGGAGAATTCGCCCTCTCCTGCGTTCCAATACGCATTCGTAGATTATGGGGAGTTTGCGAAGATTTTCAAGTAAAACGTTTTCCGTCCCCTGCTAGAAGAAGCATTTAAGGGTGTGAAAGCAAGGAAAGACTTCAGTACTCTATCGGTAAACTGCCAACCGCGAGGCCACTTTTGAGAAAGATCAAGTAATACACAAACGCGTGGGCTCTTATTTTAATCTGATAATCAGGAGGTCCCGTCTGTCTGTTGCGCTTTGTATGACCTAAGTAGAATCTATCTGCTTGAGGGGAGATACGGTACTTCAGCAGGTCGCCTTAAAATCTGCTGTGACATTTTGTTTTCGTGAAGTTCTCAGCGCGCTCTCGTGTTTTCTATATTGTAAGCTCTGTACACAAGTAAATGCTTCTACGCAACTACAGGCAAACCGAATATATTTATTAACAAAGAGTACAGGCCGAGCACTGAGGTAATATTTTCGGCGACTTCTCAGGTGCGGTTGTCAAAACGTCCGAGGAGGCACGAAAATATGAAAAAATATTTATGTTTTTAACAATAAATAGTGACTCATTTGTCGGGTGTTTTTGTATGCACAACAGTATCCTGAACTATAAGTACTCAATATACAATAAAAAACAAACACCAATTTAGCATCACGGGTGGTACATGACAATTTCAACGGACACACTTGCAGCACGAGCACATGCGTATTTTTGGTTATTCAGTGGTTCACGCTAGTGAATAATTCCTTGTTTAATTCGTGCTGCAACCTGCGTATATGCCTTCCTTCTTGCCATGAGGAGGTACAGATCATTAGCGAAAAGTTTCCCATTGCTCGTTTCACCAAATAAAGCTTCTTGCTATGGCTACATCAGCAACAAAAGCAAAACAAAACTACCCAGATACGTTTGACACAGACATCGTGCTCGCTTGCCCGAAATTGGTCGGCCGGACAATTTTTATTATTTTGTTAATTTCGGTTAACTGCTCAACCTTTTTATTATATGAAAGCGCCAGTTCTTTAATACTAAAAAATGTAGTTCTAAGAATAAAACTCTGCTTTTTTAGACCATTTTCACCCGTGCTACCGCAATTATTAAATGCGGATGCAGCGATGCCTTTTCGAAGCTAACTTTCAAGTGCCTTTATTTTTCGCTCACCGAAATATGACCGCCTCATTTCGGAAATCAGACAGAAGCGTTCAGGACGCCATAGTTTTGCAGAACTAAGTGATCTTAATTGGGTAGCGTAATGTTTAAAGCTCCTACTAGGTCTCGAGCATAGCCTCATCTTTGCTGGCACAGGAGCATTCAGCACTTGCTCCCTTTTATCCGAAGGCGGCGTGTTTTGGACAGCGCTCTCGGCACATACTATAGAGAAAGTTTTTGTTATTGGTGACGTGCAGAAACTCACACAAAAGGCTAACACGCAGATGTTCAAACTTTGTGTGTGCGCCATCAACATTGGTACACTTGTGATTAAGCATGGCTCTCGCTGTATAAATCAGCTTTCGAAAACATAGGGTGCAGCTACTGCACGGCCGAGTGCGGGGCAAAAGGCAATGGAAGGGTAACAACGGCGAAAAAATATCGATGGTCCTGACAAGCAAAGCAGTGACAGGCAGCCAATGCCGCTCCTAAAGCGGGCACACGTGACCACTGAAACATGTAGAAGACAAAGGTCAGTTGGCCCAGTGTGCGAATGGTATGCGAGAAACGCTGTGTTGCGAGGTTGTAAAGCCGAAGAAAGGCGTTCGCCCCCAACTAAGTGTCAAGTTTCAAACCAAAAGGCTACGAAGCTCGGGACTACCTAAACATTCAGCAATACATCTTCCATCATCTTTTGCACGTCAAGCGAGCTATGCGTCTTTGTAAAATGTCACAAGTTGTACTGCTCTTTTTCCCGTTTGCATCTTGTTTCTGTCCCATCTAGCCGACGTCGAAACGAGAAAATAAATGGTATGTTCGGCGCTGTGAGTTTCTGTACGTACATAAACTAAACGTCAATGTCCTGGCTTATTTATTTATTTATTTTTAGATATCCTCTGCGCAAACACTAGCCATTGCACAGCCGTCCTGCACTAGCAATTAGAAGCTCACAAAACCTTCTTTTGAACTCTGAAAGACACACCAAAACAACACCCCTTTTTTGCAGGAAGCGCACGGTAGCCTTGGAGCTTAAAACAAAGGCCGGCCTCGTTATCCCTAAAGGGGAGTTCTCATTTTCTGTGGCGAAAAGTCTTCGTTTGATTTGAAACTTCGCTTTGAAAACCATGCTTAACCACTGCTTCAATGTGAACAGAACCCCACTGAAAGTTTCTCAAACGCCGTTTATGCGGGCAAAGAACTGAAAATATCCTCCACGTTGACTAAGCTGTGCTTTGTTATAACGGCGTCACGAAATATCTGGAAAAAACTGGAAAACATTTCCACACAAAGAAAATATGGGGCAGTCACGAGGGTGCGTTTTCTCTAGTATTTATTTTGAGGCTTTCGTTGGTGTGCTGGTACCCAGGTAACGACGCGCACGGAGTTGCGGTTGAGCGGGTAAAGCCTCAGCTTGTCTTCAGTAATGGTCTCAAGCTTCGCCACAGTAAATCTAACAAGCACGCACGGGTGCTTAGAGAACGTACTTAAGCGAAGCCTTGTTACTGGCAAGAAGAAAAGATAAAAGAAAAATACATGCGTATGTCTGCAGAAACCAATCCTTCCTTTTAGTCGGGCAAACATGATATTTGATAGCCTAAAATGTGATGTAAAATGCGATGTGTAGCATGAAATGTGAGGATTCATTTTAAAGACAAAAGATAGACCGTGGTAATAAACAAGGAAATTTGACGTTTCGGTAAGTGTTTGCAGTGTTGGAGTAACACTAAGGAGAGAAAAATATTTAATTACGACAACCACGGCGGGGAAACACAACACAATATTGATAGCTGCACGGGTCATAATGCGTTCTTTCAACTGTGCTCTCCGGCTCAATTACCTTTGAACCAGGTATTTTCGAGCCAGTAGACGTTGGTTAACTTGCAACGCGCATTTTTTTCAAAACAAAACAAAACGAACATAATTAAATAAAAGCGTTTGAACCGACTATCTAGGAATTCAAATAGAGAGTAAGACGCGCGCGTCGGTGCAGTTTCCGCAAGAAACCTTCACCGGGCCAACCAACGTCTTTGGTACAAAACTAAAAAGTGCAAATTTAGCCAAAACTTCTCGAGCTCAGAACAGGTACTGATTCTTTCCGCTGCTCCCTGCTAAATGTTTCTGTGGCACTTTGCTTTATATAAAGAGTAATGATGTGCAGGAAGCGTAAAATTCACAGAAAAGCACGCAGTCACTTGTCTTCAGAGTAAAGAAGTCCCGCCTTTTCACCCTAAATTAACGAATTCAAGGTCGTTTCACAACGACACCGTGGAGTCACTTTCGCACTGATATTTCGCTACCATCGGCACCCTGGAATGGAATAATGGAAGTCAGCACGACTTAAGGTTAGTGAAGAGAGGATGATTCGCATTACTCCACAAGAACTTATTCTTCTTGTTCTAATATTCTCCTAATATTGTCATTCCCTATTATCCTCCTAATAACCTCCACCTCTAATATCACTAATCTCCTCCCCTCAAAAGGAAAGCTCGAAGGAGGTTAGAAACAAGCAAATCGGCTGTCACCAAGTCTTACGAATTAAATCGTTTGATCGGAGACCAAGGTGCCTTTATAGCAACGCTAGAAATACGCTTTTACTGGTAAGAGCCGAATGCTGCCGCGCGTGTTGTGTTGGTTATGTTTAGCGGTATTCTGAGTCCGTCCTACACTCTATGTGCTCCCTCCACGTCACGTAGTAGAGGATACAACAATGCTTTTACAAGTGAAAATCGCTTTCAAGGATCTTCGTGACTCAAGATTTCCAGTGGAGGAGGGTTTTTCAATACGGGGTTTATCTGAGCAGCTATTGCAAAACTAGAATCTTGTAGAGTGTAATGCAAAAAGCATTCCCATTGTTGCGCTATTGTTCACGTGTGGTAAACGAATTGTTTTGTGCTATTTTCCTGAATCGGGTTGGGATTTCACCAATGGCCATGTCTTTGATTTTCTGAATAAATAAAAAGTGTGCCGTCTATGCTACCGAAGCAGTCAACATCAAACCCCGCTTAATTTAGATTTTACAAAGAAGGTTTACGAGATATCTTAAACTTAAATCGGGGCGACATACCACTACAAAAATTATTGTTTCCTTGATTGTGCAGGTCCAAAATGAATTGTAGTTGGCGTTCCGGCCAGCGAGTATATTCGTTTTTTATTCTTCAATGAGGTTGTTTACTTCCTAGAAAAGGTGTTGTTCCCTCTTACTACCAAAAATTCTAACAAAATTCTCCAACCAAGCTCTAAACGTGCAGGAAGGCAAGTCTACAAGCACTATTCACAAGAGTTACAGATGTTGCTTTGCCCAAAAGAAGGTGTTGCCGGCGCTGTCGTCTTTCAGAGCCGGTTTTTGCCACATATGTCTGAAGCCGAAATCCTACCATGCTGTCAGGTATGGTAAAGGGGCCTCTGGCGCGCACTGCAGAAGTTAAACCACCAATGTGAGTAGGCCTCAAGAGAGCTGACTTCGCATTGGCTATGAAAAAAATGGGTCAGGTTTAGCAATTGCAAACTTAGTTATGTCGAGTGAAAGCAGTTTGCACACATATGTCGCAGCCTGCCATGTAGCTATACCACCTGGATTGGATTCATTTTTTCTCTTACGCTCTAAGACATCCGCAGATGTCCCCTGCGTCGCGAGATTCATTTCGAGACTGAGAGACCAAGCGCCGGTGAAGCAGCCTTTAAACCCTTGCATGTTTACGAGGTTGCATGTGGTGAAGCACGTCCAAGCATTCTTAAGTTTAATAGTGCGTGCCGCAGCGATTTCTTTGTCAGGGAACGCATGCACTACAATCTTTCTTCAAACACGTCCGTACGTTCGTACACGCGTTTGCACCTGCTTCCACCCCAATGTTGTTGCAATCCTCGTGTCTTCTTTGGTTTCCTCGCTACGCTATACGGGATTTCTTACAGCTGGCACTCCCGCATTCAGTTTAAAAACGTCCAAATAAGGCGTTATGAGGGCCAGACACTGTTTACATTGATAATGATGATGTTCTTTATTTATTCGAACACGCACAATAAGGTGATCAGTCAGCTGTAAATGCCCTTAGCTGGTGGAGCATATTGTCTGCGTGGCAGGGCTCAACATCGTCTTCTTACCCGAATTTAAAAGCCTAAGTTGCTCTCTCCCTGCCCGATGCACTCACGGTAGAGCCTGTTGGGCACCTAGTGACTACTGCTTTCAAATTACTAGCATTGACAATAAAGTTATTAGGATAGAAAAAGGTTACAAAATACGACCTATTTGTTCCTGTGAAAAGCATTCGATACCAAACTCCGTAGAGCGAAGACTCGAAGAGCGTTTGATACCAATCTCCGTAACGGCCAATCAATGCCCGAAGACGAAACAGCAATAAAATAAGTGCTTGGTGACATCCCTTTTTTGGTCGTTTGTTTTCTTTTCACTGTAAGAGTGGTGCTCTTACACGAGCCGGCAGATACAGTAACGCAACCCACCAGACGACTGAGCAATAACCGGTCACGCAATCGGCACTCAGAGCAGTGTAATATAGCAGTGTGAGCGTAGCGGTTTCTGTCCAGCGCCGGTAGCCTGAAAAGTGCGGAACGGGCTTCATTGCAATCGCCGTCGTAATCTCCACAGAATGCGCACCACGGAAACCTCCTGGTATGGAACAAAAGCAGGCGGATTTCTTATATAGAAGCACAGAATATTCTTCGAATTTTTGGCCGCTTGTGTAGCTGCTTTACGTCGGCTGTATGATTCACATGGAATTTTACTGGCCAAGTTTAGCAAATAAAGAAAGTTGGTGCACTTGATTGCTGAGGACAGTTATAATTATGGCCTGAATTCATTTGCATTTCAAACAATAACGCTGTTACGTAAGGGGAAACGATTTGTTCATTGGTCCCCGTTAATTTGCAATGTCACGTGAATATAGAATTTTCCTTTCCATGTTTAGAAACGAAGGAAACGTGGTACACTTGGTTGCTCGAAAAATATATAAATATGACCTATATTTACCTGCATTTTAAATAATATCTTTGTTCTAAAACCAATTCGTCCAAGGTCCCCGTTTAAGTGCAATGCCACGCAGAAAATTTTATTATTGGACAATTCAAAACCTAATTTCTGAAGTAAACATACTAACCAAGGACCTACCTAATTTGGAAAAATTTGCGTCTACTTTTTCAGAGGTGTAACAAGTAGGGGTTAGTCGTTTCTTCACGATACTTCCATATTTTTGCAGCACTTGCAAGGCTCGCAACGCCTGTACACTCTGCTAAAACCAACAAAAAACACTTCGTAACTCTTTCAGCAAATTACTCTAAAAAAGCCACATTTACTGGTACGGGAAGGTGACAATTTCTCAGTCCTAACGAGCATTTCATTTTTCTTTCTAATGCGTAATTCACTGGAAATAAGCGTATGCTTCCTGTTTGATTATTTGTATTTTATGTGCGTAATACTTCCAGAAACAGTGTGCAACGTTATCTGTCCGTTATAAAGGCTTCTCTTAAAACTTCCGTAACGGACCACAATTTTGCGCTTAGGAGATTTTTGAATAAATACATCTTCTAACTGGTTTTAACGTTGACAGAAATATTGTATTTTGTTAGACATCACCCGCAAACAGCACCGGAGAAACCACCCGCTAACTTCTGCACATTTAGGCTAACCCTCTAAGAGAGAGAGAGAGAGAGAGACTTTTGTTTGAGCTTTCCGTAGTATGAGTTGTTGCCTAGTTCTTAAATCCATGAGGTGAACAGAAAGGCTTCGCTCTAAATGCCAGTAGCTGCTGGACGTCTAGATGGCCACTGGTCACCACTTTCTCCCATAGCTAATCAATGGAAAAACGGAATCGGAGGGGCAGAAGTGTGGGGTTGCGCTCACACTGTATTATCAGGTAGGGTTCCGGAGTGTGAATACAACTAGCATTCAGCAGAGGAGTGACTTGGGAACATATAATGCAGGCGAACTGAGTGAGAAAACGTATTAGTTTATAGTCTGCGGTGTAGTGATTCTTCTCTCGTGAATTGTGCGAGCTAAGGTGGAGGAAATTGTAGTCTGTCGGACCGGTAATATTGCGTAATGTATTGATTTGTTACGATTGGGATGGACGATGTGGTCTCCTCAGAAGACTGGAGAGAGCCGGAGCAGGCTTGCTGATGAGCAAAGTTGTTGCCCGTCAGTGAGGAATGGCCAGGAGTCCAGATAATGTTAACTTTCCGGAAGGGTTGATGTGGCTGTAGTAACTTTACAATAGAAGGGGCCACTCTCCCGCCTAAGAGGCTCCTACACGCCGCTTAAGAATTCGTGGTAATTATTCGGTGCTTCGTTTGTATAAGGGCTAAGGTGATAATTAACCCTTCAGTAACCAAGGTTGACGAAGTACACATTGAGTGAGCAAGATCTTGGAACGCGAGGCGAGGTCCGTGACCAGTGATTGCCTTCTGAGCAACGAAAGCTCCAGGCGGATATATGGCTTCCGCGCAAACGGGAAAGGGGCTCACAGACAAGTCGCCCGTTGGCAATGACAGGCTTCCCGCTAAAGCAGACCACGGCTGGTGCACGTTCCCATCGAGTGAAACAGATTATACGTGTCAGGGCTACGTACGGCTTGTGAGCGCATCCAGGGAAAATAGCTGGGAAATATTTCCACCTTCCCGGCCAATTGACGTGCACCGCATATCATACACACGGACGTTTAGAAAACTCTGAGAAAAGAGGCAGAAGACAAACGAACAAAACAGGAAAATGACATTTAAAAGGTATGAGCTTGTTTAGGAAATTGCACCAGAAACTTTTTCGTTTGACTAATACTTGGTTCAAAGTGTAGAAAATATGTTGAATAAAAATACAGAAGGCATCGAATTCTGGCTACAGCAGGTGGATAAATGCGCTGAGTAGTGTGGCTCTCGAGCGGGTCACGTAAGCTGGAGCCAGAAAGTTTAGAAAGCGTGTGCTTTGTGTTTCAATCGTCGTATGTGAACAACTGTTTAGAGGCGTGAAGTGGCTTATGTTTTTCCGTTTATGTAACGAACTGGATGAGTACATCTCTTTGTTTTAATTTCTTTATTGCCTGTGTTTAAGGCGTTGTGAATGAAAATTGAAGTGTTTCCAATCCCCACGTTGTTCTCCTTCCTTTATGACTCAAGTGTTCACGAAGCATTTGTTACAGAATGCAGCTAGGCACACAACCGAAAAAGTACAACACGAGAAGTTCTAGAGATCCATAAGATTACATGCCTGCACGGCAGTGGTTAGATAATTCTTCCATGGCTGCTCCTGTAACTAAATTTCAACTAGCTGTTGTGGCGATTCTCTATTGGCTGCAGCCCATGCAAAAATATTGTAAGGTTGGCCATAGAAAAGTCGTTATTGTGGTTGGCTTTAGCTATTTCGCCCAGTTAGCCATAGCCATTTCGATTGTCATGTTTAGCTATTCGTATTTCCATTTTTATGGAGTCTTTAGCTTCTTCTATAGCCTGTTCTATGGCTGCCATTAGCTATGGTATGTCGTAGAAATGTCTTTAGCCTTTTACAGAAAAAGTTAGATTCCTATTGAGAGACACTGATATGAGCTCAGAAGGCGATAAACACAACCATACGAGATGTCAATCACAAGGGGCAAAAGGCATCCAAAAAGACGGCATAGCTAAACCATAAAAAAACTAAAGACATCCACAGAGCTTTTCATAAGGAGAGCTAAAGAAGGCCACTAAAACCGCTATAAATAAGCCAAAGACACCCATGCGAATGTCGATACAAATAGCTAAAGATAGCCATAAAACCGGGTAAATAAAAACCTAAGACACCCGTAGAAGTGTCGGTACAAATAGATAAAGATAACCATATAAACAGCTATAGCTAGTTGAGCCAAATAGAGAAGAAAACCTTAAAAATAATTTTCTATACCCGACCGCACAACATTTTTGTATAGGCATTGCGTATGCATCGAATGAAGGACTCGTTTAAAACCGGCTGGCATTTGTTAACGGGCCTGTAAAGCATATACTTTCGTATAAACATTGCGTGCTTACCGCGTGTACCAAGAGCATGAAACGCTAATTTTGTGAAGAGCATGAACCGCGTGTACCTGCATGAAACGCTAATTTTGTAAACCAAGGAATGTATTGGGGGTACGACGTGCAGCAGACATCGGGGATCACACACTGTCTTAATTAGCTCTCCTTCGTGAGGTGATAATCCTTGAAGCAAGGTAAAAGATGTACTTGTATTATAACCAATACTTACGAATTTTAAGCCATTTCCCGGCATTAAAATTAGTGTAATTATGAAACCGCACGCATGTGTGGCCATTTCTTCGATGAACCGCGTTAGGTTACCATGGCCGCAACACCACTCCGCTCCTTTCGCAGTGCATGTGGTTCCTTTCAACGCAGCGACATCATTCACGCGATGATGTCGCGTGAGTAATGACAACACAGAAATGCATCCTTAACATCTCCGTTGTAAAATCTCAAGGCATGGCGAGAAACGGCTATACTATTTCGTGGCTACTGTACAAGACGCACATCTAAAGCAAAGAAGCCGTAGATTAGGAAAAAATTGCAGAAGCTCCTAAGTGAGAATGGTCGAAAAGTGCTTCATTCTTGTATCCAGCCCATCGTCTCCGTAGGCACACGACATGTTCATCGGGTCTGTAGACCACTCCCGAAATAAGTGAACTTACCGAGTCATAATCAATGTCGTGATTGTTCATCAGTCGATACCACAACTAAGTGGTGAGCCATAGGTCATATACATGCTCAAAGTAGCCATGAAAGCGTGAGCATATATCATGGTGCAGTGTAGTCATAACTCAGTAGTTACAACATAAATGTCGTAACTACCTCATTTTACCCTATGTATATTTATTGCATGCACCGTTTGACGATGTTAGAGACAGACAGACAGACAGACATATATCACCTTAGAGAAGACTCCGTCACGCAGGTAAACAAAGTTCAACAGAAAAGTCTCTATACCAAAACATTATTTCAAATAATAATCTGAGCACACATATTTAATATTCCAACCCAGCGTATATACGTAGGAACACAAAGTTACAAAAATAAAACCATTATTAAATTGATTCTGCAGCAGATGAAACGTGCTTAGAACAAGCGAAAGAAGACAAGCGAATAATTTCAGTCGTGGAAAGTCGCTTGCACATTCGTATCGCCTTCAGGCTGAGATTTGTTCGCGAAAACGTTGGTCTGCGGTAACATAAATCACCTTGAGGGATTTTCCAAGATACTCAAATGGGGAATCTCTTGATCCAGGGCAAAATACCAAATCGAAATAATTAAGGTGGCGCGCATTACATCTACCCGCACATATTCCAGGTTAATCGAAATCTTTCCGCGCGGTATACCAATTTCGCCATTGGGAGGTAACGCTGCACCTGGCGCTCTTGACCACCACTTTGTATGCGCACCATTTCACTTACGCTTATTACCATGACCGAAAAGACCCAGACGAGGTGGACGAATGTAATGAACTTTTGTTTCGGGGTCACTGCCTTAAGCTCATCAACGAGGTGTGTGTCAATATGAGCACGCAAAGGTCATACAAGCGTTGGCGGAGGCTCCTTAGATTAGTTCACGCTTTCGGCAAAATTTGTCATCTTTATGTCCTGCATACCTATTAGCAGCACCTGTGCCCAAATTCCGCGTAAAGCAAGAGCACCTTCTGCCGCGTTAATTGCATACGCATACTCACCCCGCCCCCCCCCCCCTTCCCCTTCATCGTTTGCCTAGCACGCTCAGACGCCGTTTATTAGGGGCCTTTCCAACTATCTAGAGTCTCCGTATTCTGAGTTTATCTTCCCTACCACGTATTTGCACGACTTTGCTGAAAGAAGAATACCGCAATGCCTTTACATGCGGAAACAGCGTTCAAGGGTTTCCGGTACTCAGGCTCGAGTAGAGGAGGGATTTAGAATAGGAGTGTTGCTACACTGAGAATTTACTATTTTTTCCTACGTGTTCCTTGCGGTCAAAATGTTTCCCCCAACAACAACACAAGGAAAGTGCATTACCAAGCCTCGCCGTTCGCGGGATAACTGAAGGTGGAAAGCATCAAAATATTTTTTACAATCTTACAAACATAGTATTGAAGTAGACAAAGAAAAACATCGGCCTTGAAGAAACACGAGAGAAAGCGGGCGGGGCTGCGTGGGGCCAAACAATGCATAGTGGAATATTATTCGTTCCATAAGGTAAACCACCACAATCGTTGGTGAAATGCGCATTCCAGGCTACAATGTCTCAAAAAGTTCACAAAAACCAAGAATAACCGGGTCCTTTCAAAACTTCGCTGTTTTTTGCCCCAAGACCTGGCGAGCATCGTTGACTAGAAGTAGCAGTTGCATTTGTAGAACTAGCAAAAATTGTTGGTTTTGAAGATTTTATGCGACTTTACTGTTTTGCTGACCAAGAATGAAGATAGCAAGAAAAATCGCCTTATGCACGAGATTTCAGGGCACAGTAAGCGTGCATAATTGTTTCCCCTCAAAGGTATGCAGTAAGCAGCGAGAAATTCGCGTTGTGCCAATAAAAAGGTTAGGTAGAATAATAGCCACTGTGGGATTCTGGGGAGGGCGAAGGAGAGCTTTTTTTTCAGTTTTTTGTGCTCGCAAAAGTGCGTCAATAATTATAGGTTGATGTCCGTTTTCGCAACAATGATAAACCATTTCACATTCATCTTCCCTAGGCGCAAGAATACACGGACGAGGGAATTAGGTAAACACAAAAGAGGGCGCCCATTTTAGAGTAAGTGCACAGCAATGAAAGAACTCAACCCGCATATTTTGCAAATTGCACCGGCTACGCATAAATGTTTCGTTTTTATTTTATTTTTAATTCGCAACTCTTTTCGTGCTTACAATGTTTGATGCTATTTTTATGTCTGTCCTTCTTCTTCCCCCCCCCCCCCTAAACCTAAATGGAATACTGTAGAAGGCGCTGAGGAAGCTTCGAGATGTCGACAGCATTTAGTCCCACGAGTTTCTTGTTTAGAATCTTACCAGACGCTGGATGGTTGGAAGTGTCAGCAAAAATAATGGCCGAAAGTAAGGTTTGTGTCGTGACGTGTCTTGCCTGGTTTATTAACCGGTTTGTGTTAACGTGGTTCCGCTAGGACTTGACAGAGTTGCACAAGCGAGAGCGGTGATGGCTAGAAGCCATTTCATCGGTGCTGTTCTTAACGAGAGTGCTCTGCTCTCACTTAAAATAATTGGCTACATTTGATAAACAGACTTAACTTTCTTTAAGGGTATTTTGACATGAATAGTTCATCACAAGCCTGCAAAATGGCATTTTAGATCTCGCTTCATAACAATACCGAATTAACGTATAGTGAAGCAGGGCAGCCAGGTATTGTAGAGGTAGAATTGAGAACAGAACTTTTATATTTATAGAACGTTGACTGATGCCGTTTGTGTTTTGTGATGTGAAAAACGCTGCCAATACAGACCAAACGTGCACAAATGTGGGCTTGCAACACATGGCGTCTTTTTGGAACATATGGCGAATAATGAATCTGGGAACAATGAAGCAGCCTCTGACGAACACAACTGCCTGAGAAAGACACACAGACAGAGAGTAGCTTGTATACAATATACGCGTGAGCCTGCTTAGTCATCACTTTGCAGACGACCTCTGGGAACGTTTTCCACCCGTTACATATGTCCCCAGCTAGTTGCTTTTGCTCTTCACTCGAGTTTCATTCTGTGATCTTCTTACGTAAGGCTGAGAATTTTTAAGTCGGTGGTTTGTTAAAAAGGCTTCAATTTAATTATTCGAGTTAAGCCGAGAAAACAACCGGTCCTCAAGGGTACCCTGTAAACGACCACGTGTCACTCGCATGTCCAGAGGCGGTGAAATCTATTTCACGCGGAGGTGCGCCGACCGTGTTCCAGTAGCCGTACAGGCCAGTTCCCCACTCAACCACAAGTCCACAACTATCTCAAGAAACGGTAGTTACTCGAAGTGCTTGGGGTCCGGCTAGTTCTTATTCCATGATTCTAGTTTCTACCTACGAAAAAAGAGATAGACAGACAAGGCCAGCACAAGCAATAACGTCAAACCAAATTTTGTCGAACGAGGATGAACTGAGGAACGTGGATCCACCGTAACTACGTGGTGCAACCACTGAAGATGGCTTCGTTTACAGGACATGAAGCTGTGCCACTGCACGCCGTTGACATAATCTTTGCGGAGCAGTGCCACGTGATTACTCAGCCATATCGATGGCAAACAAGGTGTCTGACCATTCGGGTACCCCAGAACTTTGCATACTAAACTTCTTAGTTTAGGGGCCGAGAAGAAATCTCAATTTATTTATATTTAAAGGGTTGTGTGTATTTGCACGTATTGTAATGTACCACCATGAATGCATGCTAGGTTTTGCCGTATGTGCTTGTGAGTCAAAGCTATAGCAACACTTTCCTTGGAGGATGGGGGTAGCCTATAGGGCGAAAGGTATTCTGATATTTACATTGAAATCTCGTTGAAACGTTTTTCACACCAACCGAAAAATAAAACGTAGTATGAGAAACTTGTATAATCCAATCAGGATTGCCAATCGACTCAGAATGCTTTTGATAACATTCGAAGCATTTTAGCGGAGTACCTTAGCGCAGTGTTCACAAAGTTGAGCATATTTGTCAACAAACACCTGCCGTGTCTCAGAAGTGTTGTAAATACTCGGGACCGCAGAAGGCGCTTAAGAAACTATTGCTTTCAATGAGCCCCCATTGGTCGCGTTTGCTTGTCATTTACTGTGTCACGAATAACAGGATATTGCGGTATCAACGTTACTTCCTCATACTTTCCGCCCTCTCTAGAAGTACTTTCCCCTTTTATTCTGTGCATAACAGACACTTTAAAACCGTGAATTAGCAAAAAATAAAACTAATGTCAAGAAGCGCACATTTGGTATCATTTGTTTAGGAAAGAAGCGCAACCTCACTGTTCACGCCCCATCTCTAAGTTAACATTCCACACGCGATGAAAGATTGTGTGCTTTAAAACCACCATCCCATAGAATAAGAACGCCGCCCTGAATAGAGAAATACGCATAAAAAATTCTGAAGTAAAAAGACGATCACACGAAATGTCCTGAGAAACAGCCCTTTTTTTGAAATCATACAAGAAATTGTTTTCCAATGTCCAGTATCTCTTGAGAAAGAACATGAGCAACCTTACTTTATATGTGGTATTCGTTGAAAAGTGTAGCGGTCAATTTGTTCGCTTGGCAACACTGGAAACGGCCACAGACATGGGCGATGCGCGACGGACATGGCGTGGCTTGGGCCACTGCGCGTCACGCCGAAGAAAGGAAAACACCGACGTGCGTCATTTGCTCCGTTCCAATCGGTTTCTAAACGGTGGCGTCAACAGAGATGTTATTAATTGCACTCACATTCAACTCGAGGCAATACTTTGCGTTCGGTGAGGTAGAGTTTGTAACGTGAAACACAGTCATGTGTTTCACACTCGTCTCAAAATGGACAAGTACCGCCATCCCGCGGACCCCAACGGAACGAGTGACGGCGCACTCACACAGTTGCAAGGAGGAGAAGAGGCGTGCCTGATCTGCGGGCCGTGCACAGAACGTTACGTAGCAACAGACGCTTGGCCACAGATATTGCGGCGCACTCTTGGTTGCCTGCATGCATTCCACGCCATTGAATACCGGTTATACCTTACGATAAATCGATCCTGTAGCTAAGCATTTCTTTTAGGCTGTCTTTTGCGGGTGGCATTTCCCAGCAATTGTGAAGTACAGAAATAATGTTTGAAACACTTTTCAGCTTTCATCTGTCGTGTTGGATTTGGACAAGTACTACCGCACTTCCTGCCCGACAGGTTTGTATTGCTGATATTAGGAAATCTGTAATGGAATAAACAGGGAACCTACAAAAGTAAAAATAACGCGTGTTTGTTTTGTTTCAAAGCGAAAAGAGCAACACAACCCAAATAATAGCAAACGTTTGGTGGGGATTCTGAAAACCGATAGCGTTTTCCCAAACCTGTTTGTTTTGAAAGGATTCGAGAAACCACGCCATAGGAAATAAAAAGTCCAAAGATCACAACATTTGGTATAGTGATCGTTATATAAATATCAGGATTGAAAAAAAAGCATACAGAGTATGTGTCAAAGTTCGTTAGGCTCCTTCTCTTACGTTCGCTTTATTTCCACTTTTTAATGGCTTTAAAATGCCGAAATAAACCGAAAGTGAAAGCCCTCCGATGCTCTTATGTGCTTTTCACACTAGCACACAACACATTTCAACCCCTGATTCTTGACGTGTATGCTGTTATGGTTCTTGAGGTCGTTGAGGGCCGGCATAAACACTGTTTTAAGTACTAAAGATACGAGCATATTTGAAAGCAGTCTTTGAAACTTTAAGTGGGAATTTGTTCACTGAAACGCGCCCTATTTTGCCTGCAACCTATCAAAAATCGGTAGAGAGGCGTAAAAAAAAATCGGGGAGTTTTTATAATCGGGGAATTATGTAAACAAAGCGACCTGTTTAAAATTTATTTTTTTATAGCATTTATTTTTTTCTTTCTTCTTGAAGTTGGAGCTTCTTGCATAGTTCGTACTTTGAAGCGAGCTGTCACGACCAAAGGTTCTCAAAGTAGGTTGAATTTTGGATTGGCAATACTCACGTTATAAGTGAGAGCGTGTTTCGGCTAATTTAAAAGT
This sequence comes from Haemaphysalis longicornis, assembly GCF_048455015.1. Taxonomy (NCBI): domain Eukaryota; kingdom Metazoa; phylum Arthropoda; class Arachnida; order Ixodida; family Ixodidae; genus Haemaphysalis; species Haemaphysalis longicornis. Next base: position 23,870,888 of record NW_027526385.1, read on the forward strand.
ATGAGAATTCCTCAATTGGAGAAAATAGTTCGCGGCCTACCGTTTAGAAACAAAAATTCTTGGCGAGCACGCGAGCTCGCAGTACCTAACTTTCGTGACATTGATTGATTGATTTATCGCTTGATCGGTTTATTTATTTATTTATTTATTTATTTATTTATTTATTTATTTATTTATTTATTTATTTATTTATTTATTTATTTTTATTTTTATTTTTTATTTATTTATTTATTTATTTATTTATTTATTTATTTATTGCCTTCACTAAGACCCGAAATCGAGGTTTTAGCAAAAGTGCGAAAGAAGTCAGTACCGCAACTACTTAAAAGGAAATAGGTCGCGTCCCTGCTAGAGGCCCTAATTTGCAACGCCAATATCATTGCGGTCAATGATTTAACATTTCCTGCGCAGCTGTATACAACATCATGAAGTCTACAATTAGTTTTTGCAGGGAATCGTTACTTGTGCCGGAATACATATACTCGAGGAATTGCAGTTCACAATGTAGCGAAAAGTGAGTGGTCCCCATTACCGGAATATTTCTGCCTGTGTTCAACCCGTATCTCATGAGGCTCTCGGAAGCACTCCCTATGAAGCCAGTCTGGGTTTCCTTCAAAACATTTCATTGTTTCATGGTTAAGACGCTCCATGTATGGTTCTAACAAAAATTTGAGTGAAAATAATGAGGACAAATAGAGTTCTTCAAACATTAAACAACCAGAAACGTTCCCCTCAGGCCATAACGCTTCCCTCCAACAACAGAGAAGGAACAAAAGAAAAGTTCCGACTGAATAAGAACAAAAAACGTCCGCTTCCGCTTTCACTGTTATGATTTACGACCCTAGGTGGCACTTTTGAAGATAACACTCACTTTTAGTTTGTTCACACCCTAATCGAAAGTTCCGGGTGACAACAATGGTCTGCCGCTTAACAATTGACGGTGTCCTCTCGGTCATGCGCGAAGTCGGGCATTATCAATCGTGAGCGACGGGAACAGTTTTATCGGGAATCAAACATGTTGCTGCCACCAAACATATAAAGTAATGTTTAATAGTATACACAAATCACTTAAACTGCAAAGAAATAGCATCCGTGCTCGCTGGCTGCAGAACTTTGTTCCACTTGCCTGCGCTGTAAAGAAGTAAGCGCTACAGCGAGCTACAAGAAATCATAAAAGAGGTAGCAGTTCTCCAGTCTTTTCAAAAGCTTCCCAATACAAACCACCGGTTTTGTTGGATTTGGAGAATATACCAGTAGGGTATGTTGCAGACAGGCAGCGTAAAAGTTGCGTGTGTTATGCTCTTTAGTCACCTGCCTCGGTACTCACCTTAAAAACATGCTAATCCGTCAAGGAGATCTAAAATATAATTGCGATTGTTACGTAGAAATTTCGATCTGAGGGAACTTCCCATGTCAAACGAGCCCGTCGTATTTTTTTCTTGCCCTCCCCACAAAGTAACTGACTCTATCTAGCAGGCGAAAAGTATCTGCGTTGCAAAATGCCAACCCGTACTCAGACTTGAAACATCAGCAACAAATCAAATAAGCCAGCAAAAACAGAAACAGCCCCATCTTTCTTCTGTGTTTCTCACACTGTCGCGGTGGCATCTGTCGTTGAGCCTATGTTGCACGCCTCGTAAACTTTGGGGTTATTTCTCGCTACATAATAGAAATTCGCTGCCGATGTAGGCGTGACTGAAATATTTTGCACTCATATCTTGTATCTTTTTGGACATATTTGACTTCTGGCAGTGCACCGAACCGGGATTACGGATGGAACCCACACGATACCTTTGTCTACAGAAAGAGCTCTCAAAGAATTTTCGCAGACTAGTGAGGTTGCCACCTATTCGCAATACTGCCTGTTTACCGACTGACACTAATACATAAATGTTGTGCGTCACTTATTAGCTGAACGGCAGCGACAAAGTGACAGCCGTGCAAAAATAGCAACCTAATGGTTGATTTCAAGTCGCAGAGCTTAACTCGTAAACTAGAGAGACTAGGTCGTTTGCAGGCTGTGTTCCCCCTTCTGCGGTTTCTTCTGTTAGTCTGAATGGCTTATAAATGCGTTACGTGAAGTGCGAGATAGACCATGCTTCTTTTTTTTTGCTTAAATACTTTATCTTGATTTCTCCTTTTTTGTGGTTAGTAGGGAATGTTTCATGCGCGGCTACCTTTCCTCCTACCTACATAAAAAGGTAAGGGATTAGGGTTTCCAAGCTCTAGCAGAAAAAAAATCTCGACCCTTACGTAGATAAGTTTTTTGAATGAACGAAGGGTATAGGTCTCCAGATAACTAAAGAAAGCGGGTTTCATTTGCGCGGCAACTTCCACAACTGCGGTTTCCAATACACCCTAACTGTATTTCGAACGGAGCAGTCAGTTTTTTAACGCACTGATTTACCGCAGTATCAAGCAGTCAGATTTAACGCGCCGACGCTACACTGCCGATGAGGCGCACCGTAGTGGAGGGCTCCTGTATAATTTTCACCCCCTAGGTATTTTTGACGTGCGCCTACATCTGAAATACGCGGGCGTTTTCGATATTTGACTATATCAGTCGAAACGTTGGACTTGAAAGGCCTCCTTCGAAGGTAAACCAATATACCTATAGCTTAATTTTCCTTGCTTCATTTATTGCGTCCGCCAGAAAAACATTGGGTTAAAATGTGTTTCAGCAGCAGAAGGTGCACTTGATATGAAAGGCACGCCACACTGTTCACAACGTAGCACAAATAGGACTCGTTACTACGACGCGGAAAACATTTTTGATTTTGTCGCCATCCAAAATATCAATTATCAGGCCTCGAATCGAACTAGCGACATAGCGTACGGATGCCAACTTTCTAAACGATACATAAAAACACCCTCTAAAGCTATGCAAAATAAATTGGTCTTCTAGGGAACCCACACCTCCATGCTCATACGCAAATCACAACAATCACGTTAGGAAGACAACAGTTTTAAAGTTTTCTCAACTTTAAAAATACTTTCCCAGCGTTGTCTTATTTGCCATTTAACCTAAATATATGCATCCTGTCTCACAGCCTCTCTCGGATGCAAACTTCGACAATTTCTTTTCGCTAATTTCCCTCCAGTTTACAACAGCAGCCTCGGTCGGTAATGAGACATGCGAATTTGTGTTATTCAAAACAAGCTACCGTGATGGCTCATTGTCAATATCGGAACTCGTAAAAGTATTGGGATAGGCGTTAGTTAGGCTCATTTACAAGTCCGGTTCCGAGTACACTTGGTCAGCACTGTGAAGCATTACAGGAAGTCAAGGAGTTTTACAGAATCACTTAGGGCAATACTAAAAGAGAGCCTTTTAATTCTTGGGGAAAGAACGAATCTGAAATTTCAACTTTCAATGACCGACGTTCCCGGTATTATTCTCAGGTGGGCACATAGGCGGCCAAGGAGTGACCAGCGTCACCGGAAACCGGTAAAACAACTACGTTAGACCCACGATTTACTTTCAGTCTGCATCGAGTTGAGTAGAGGCCCATCATTGCATTTCGTATTGAGCTTAGGGCAGAAGTGTTGTGTTCGTAAATTCAACATATCTGAAACTGGATTGTTCTACTTCTAGAAGAACACAGCTAAAACGTTTCCTTGCTGTCGTGGGTCTACGTAATGACAATATTAAAATCTTTCAACATATTCCTGCTTCTGATTGGGACCTTACGGTGCACGCATGGCATTTTTCAGCGTCAACCTCGGTTCTCAAGGATGTTAGGGAAATTCTTTGTAATAAATGGCCTTCTTTAAAACGCGGTTACTCTAATCGCGAAGTAATCTTGACAAATAAATCTTCTCTGCTTTGTGTGGCCCAAGTTAAGGAAAGTTTTAAAATCCGCTGCAAGCGAAGTGCTTTTGGGGATAACTGGTATTTCTCTTGAGTTTTGCAGAGTAGAGAAAAGGGCTTCATCGACAAAAAAACACCAAGGAAACGCCCGAGGCGGGAATCCAGGGGAGTTTATCATTTAACCCTAGGGCGTTCCAAGAGCGGGAACATTGCTTGCGAAGCCAGAATCAGCTACACACAAGCAAGATAATCAGAAAAATATGGTGATGTTCTTGCTTATTTTGTCGAAGAATTTTCTTGTACGCAGGGCTTTTCCTTTCACGTTCCAAAGGCGGGAACCGTACCATGGAATCTGGGTTCCTCCCCATAAGAGGTCATAGCAAATAGCTTTTCTTCGGTAGAGAAAAGAGGAATAATTACAACAGTGATTTTAGATTAAGTGGTTGTTTTCTTTGCTAACACCCTACCATTCAAAGCGCCCTGCCGGCTCGAAGCGAGATATGGCTGTATCAGTTTAGTCTTGGAGGTAAATAACAAAGAGGGGTACCGCTACTTATTCCAGTACAGCCGGTATTCTATCTCCGTGAAAACTCGCTTTGGAATATTTTCGGTAGAGGGCTGAAATTTTCGTGTTTATACGATCAACGCTATTTTACATGGTTTTTGATGTTCAGATTGCATATGCCTTAGGATTTACTGAGCAAATGACTGCGCAGGAAGCATTTTTTTATCTGTATAGCAGTATTGCCAGGATCTTAGCTGCCCTTTATCATTTTTTCTCTAGCCGCTTGATGGCCCTGGTAGCATCGTTTTCCTGCTTAGCAGGAATCACTTAAACAGCCCACAAAGCTGAAATCTCACAAATTACAACGATTTCACATGTTCGCACTACATTAATTGCAATTTATAATTATTTATATTCAAAGTTAATAACGGGATTTGCTGTTTCACAAAAACTGTTTCGCATTGACAGAGCGAGAGAGTCAGAGAGAGAGAGAGAGTTTTTGTTTGAGCCACGGTTACTGAGGGTTGGTGGCAGCTGGGCGGAGGCCAGCGGCAGCCATTCTTGTATTCTAACTTCTATAAAAGGGTTGTTTTGCTAAATGAGAGTTGTTTGGGATAGGCTGCATGGTATTCTATAATGAACATTTGCTTGTGCTAAAAGCCACGAAGAAAGCAGATGTTATACGCCAAACACACTGCGTTTTCTTTTTTTATCGATGAAAATAACCCCGTAAATTCAGTGCCGAAGACAAGCTTACCGCTGTGATCGTAATCCTAATTCATCTCAGGGACAGTGTTCTGGGATTGCACGGAGATACCACAGCGGGTAAATATTTTCCTCTCTGCTGTATTTTAAATCCTTCCCGCTGCTGGGTTTTAACTCCTGTTTTTAAATGTGCTTGCAGAAGGTTTCGATCGCAAATACCAAGAAATCTTTCTTTGTGCGGCTGAAATCGTCGTCCCTCAGTGTCCGTACTTCCCCGGGACGCAGATTGCCATGCCGATCACGATGCTGTTCTAAATTTGTTCATTCCGCCGGAAACGTAGATCTTTTTCAGCCTGTTTTCAGGCCATATGCCCATGTGTCGATGTAGGGAGCTCATGCCGATAAAAAACTGAGTGCGTTTTTAGAAGCGGAAGAAGACGGGAGGGGTAACATTTTTTTACAACCTCTTTGAGAATCGGCCCCTTCCCCCGTTCTTTTTCGCATTTGCGTATTTTAAATGAGATTAAAAGGCGTTTCAAGCAAAATTTCTACAGAACAGCTGTTTAAGCTTTACATTGGCGCGGTAGCGTTCACAAAAAGAAATACCAAGAAACAACGAGCGCCCCTGAGTATTCACCGCTTCAGGAGCTCTCCGCGTCGTCCAGCTCGACCTTAGAGAACATTGTGCCCAGTGTTGGTGGTGTGATCTCTCGCGTGCTCTTCTACTCGCCAGTTCACGTGCGGTCGCGCCTGAAGTGGCGAGCCCAAAACAGCTCGCCTTAGATACGCCGAGTCCCCGGAGCCGGTTGCTGAAGGTTATAGCGCGGGCTAATGCGGTCCACTCTGGCAGACATGTGAAAGCCTGCCGACAAACCGATCCGGGCCTGCTAATCAAGAAGAGCTTTAGGCGGCAAGTTCAGAAATACATGTGAGGTGCAGCAGCGCGGTCTCTAAAGAAGGAAGAGGGGCCACCAGCTCTGCTGTTTTTGAGCCTTGCACAACTAATGCAAGCTGCGCGAAATTTTTTCGGCATCTTCCAGAATAAAGCATTGAAGAGTGCTGATGCAAGAAACGACTTCCTTACCTATAACTGTAGACGGGCTGCACTGATGCCACTTTTGGGAAGAAGAAAGTAATCCACAGTCGTCTACTTCTTTGTTTTAAGCTAGGGAGTAGAAGGTTACGTGTTTTGTGTTTTGTATAGCTTACGTACAACACCACTGCTGGAGGGGGAGGGGGGGATAAAGTGCTTTAGCAGGACACCTTTACGTGAAGTTGTGAACACGTTCTCGTGTTTTCTATGTTGTAGGCTTTTCTGCGCTGACAAATGGTTGTACATAATCACACGCAAATTACCGGCATTTGTTAACAAAGAGTGTCGGTGAAGCGCTTAGGTACCTTTTTGGTGACTTTTCAAGCAAGTTGCTAAACGTCTATCAGAATTACATTAGAGGGGGCAAAACAAATCTAGAAATGCGTGATATTTCAAGGGATTCGATAAAGCAAATATTTATTGCTGTACAAGCATACAACATACAATTAAAGTTCAACAAGGTAGTTTAGGCCCTCTCTACATTTATCATCACACAATACAATTAAAAGTTTCAAAGCACAAATTCGCTGTAAGTACGTGCGTACTTACGGGCATTCAGCGGTTCACACTAGTGAATAATCATTTGTTTTATTTGGTGTGACAATCTACGTGACTGCCTTCGGCCTCGTGATGTAGAGGTTCTGATCATTATTAAACGGAATGCCAAATTATATCTTATCTACTAAAACTTCCTGTTCATGCCCAACGAAACTCTCCAGATACGTTTGACACAGATATCCTTCTCCCTTGCCTCTAAATTGCTCTGCCGGAGAACTGTATAGCGGGAGGTTTCTTATTGGGACCGATGGCGTCCCGTCAGAAAGCTCATGCATTTTGTGATGACATAACATCTGAAAGTTCTGATAGCATCTCTGGACCCACGACGCGCCGGTAAAGCTGGGATTCAGTCGTGTAAGAACGGTTACTTGAAAATTCTGAAAAAGGAACAGTTATAGATAAGACAATGCACGCATACAACATGAAGAATAGGTTCAGTGGTGTACCTTTATCTAAATAGCCTCTTATCCGTAATACACACTTAGATCGTTCGGAAATGTGTTTACTCAGTGCGCGAAAAATCATGACACGGCTTCGTTCTTACTGTTTTGCGATTAGGGTCTTTGCAGGTTAGACGATACACTGTACGCAGTAGCACCGAAGGTATTCGCGCACTCTTGGCGAAGGTTTTATGCGAGGATGCTTTCCTACTTCTCAAATTTCTTGAAGAAAAATGGTACTGTTTTTTTTCTGCCGTAATACATTTCTATTTTGCTATCGCGCCTTTACTTTCCTCATATATGAAAGCAGTGGTTTGTCAGTACTAAAGAATTTAGGGAATTGAAAAACATTTTCTGATTGATTGATTGATTGATTGATTGATTGATTGATTGATTGATTGATTGATTGATTGATTGATTGATTGATTGATTGATTGATTGATTGATTGATTGATTGATTGATTGATTGTAGGGTTTAACGCGCCGACGCAACGCAGGTGATGAGGGGCGGCGTACTGGAGGGCTCCGGATTAATTTTGACCACCTGGGGATCTTTAACGTGCGCCGAAATCTCGTACACACGGGCGTTTTTGCTTTTCGCCTCCATCAGAAAAGCGGCCGCCGCGGCCGGGAATCGAACCCGCGACCTCGTGCTCAGCAGCGCAACGCCTTAGCCACTGAGCCACCACGGCGGGTAAAAGCATTTTCTGTCTGAGAACGCTTTTACCGTTGCTTCCGCCACAGTGAAACGCCGATGCAGCAATGTGTTTTCTATGCTAACTTTCAAGCGCATTTATGTTTTGGTCACTGAAAATATCCCCGCCTTATTTAGGTGAACAGTGCAAATAACAATCATACGCTTTGAGGAAGCAACGGTTTTGCTCAACTAAGGGATCTTGCATCGCGTAATGTTCAGAGGTCATACGAGATCTGTATTGTAGCTTTATCTCTGGTGGCACAGAAGCACTTAGCACTTGCTCCAATTTAAACACAAGGCTGCATGTTTCGTATAAAGTTATTAACAGATATATACTACAATGTTTTGTAACTATTGACGTGCAAAAGTGTCACACATGAGAATAACAGGCAGATGAATTCGTGCGCCATTCACATAGGTACACTTGCGATGAAGCATATCTCCCGTTATATAACTCAACTTTCTAAAACGTAGGGTGCAGCTACTGCACGAAAGAGTGCCGGCGAAAGGCAATAGAACGGTAATTACGGCAACAAAGTTCCGATGCTCGCGCACAACCAAACGAGTGACAGGCAGCCTATGCCACTAATAAAGCAAGCATACGTGACCACTAAAACCGTTAGAACGCAAAGCATATTAGAATAAGTTAAGTGGAAACGTATATTGTGAGGCCACATATCATGCATTATTTTTCATGGTGTTAAAATTGTGCATACCATTCAGTGTGTTCTTATTTTAAAGCATCCCTGCCCCCTGTGAAGGCCTTCAGGGAATCCATCAAGAATAAATCCATATCTTCCATTTATTGTAGTCTAAATGGGCAGTTATATAAAAACAGCAGTTGACACAAACACTCGCAGTTCTGTACAGCCTGTAAAAGGCTTGTCTATAACACAGCTTTCGTACTCGCAGCCTTATCCTGCCCCGCCGGTGCGGGATTTGGATAAAACAACTGCGGAATTCTGAAGTCTTAGCCCTTCGCTTTTGCCTCCGACATGTTTGGAACGAGTATGTTTCGGCAGTTTTCGGATGTGGCTGGTTAAAGTTAAAATCGCTGTTATAGACAAGCGTTTTACCGACTGTACGTCGCCGGCACTCATTCTTGTACAGTGCCGTTGTGTCCCTTGTTTACTGCTCTCACACTTGTGCTACACGGTTACGGAAGGCCGTTGAACCGATCGTCTATCGAGTGCTCCGTTGTAAATACATACGGACAGCTGCGGGGGTGAGTCCAATTGTCAACTGAAAGTTGCCGTGTAGAGCAGGCATAAGAGAGCATGAGAATTGAAAAAAAAATTAAGGCCTCCTCGTCTCCACTGGTAAAGTTGATGCGAATGCATTTCTGTATCACCTTCAATCTGCTAAACATTAAAATTAAGGGACACACGTATTACACTTGATTAATGATGATTAGCGGGTATACGGAGCGGGGGGGGATTTTTTAAATGACTGGATCAGCTAATGGGAATTATTTGAAGTGGTGTGTTTAATAAATTGGATTTGGGGAATTACCGGGTTGGTTAAGGTAGATTACAGGGTCGGACAAAACCATGACATCTTTAGGGCCCACGGCATCTGAAAATTTTGCGCGCTGTCTCTCTAGACCAATTAGGAGATTTTGTTGTGCACAAAATAGCCATAAAGGCTTTGAATTGCGACCCCTAAATTTTATAAAATGTCTTTTTTAAGCCCGTATTGCGCTGTTTTGATGTTTCTAGCGTCAGATTGACAATTCCGACTTCCGTAAATGAATAATTGCCAAATGCAGATTTGAAATTCATCCAGCGGCTTTCAAGATATATATATATATATATATATATATATATATATATATATATATATATATATATATAGAAAGAAATGCCGGCAGTCTACAGTGCCAAAGAATGCATAGGGGAATGGTTAGACTCTTTTTTACCGTTAGTTACGTTACATTATTTTGTTTTATTAATTACGTGAGAAAGAAAGAAAGAAAAAAGGTTTTGGCAGCCTTGATGCCAAGGTAGCATAAGAGGGCTTCCCGCCAGTTACCCGCTTATGACAGGCTGTAGACGTTCGCGTCACGCCCCGGGGGATGAAAAGAAGGTCTCCTTCCCCCCGTGTAGTCTGAGTGGCGCTGGCTACCACCCTCAAGTGTCAGATACAGTTGTAGTAAATATAAATAGCCCAGAAAGTTAAGGAGAACACAGTCGCCCAGATAGCCGAATTGGTAAGGCATTCGAGGTCTAATCGAAAGGCGCTTGTTCGGTCCCCACTCTGGGTGCGTGTTTTTCCTTCTTTCTTTCTGACGTAATTAATAAAACAAAATATTGTAACGTCACTAATGGTAAAAAAGAGTCTAACCATATGCCTTCTGTGGCATTGTAGACTGCCGGCATTTCTTTCTGTGTTGTTTCCTAACAAGCCCCTCATTTCCAAACTCTCTCTCTCTCTCTCTCTCTCTCTCTCTCTCTCTATATATATATATATATATATATATATATTCATATATATATATATATATATATATATATATATATATATATATATATATATATATATATATATATATATATATATATATATATATATATATATATATATATATATATATATATATATATGAGGTAAGACTGTAAAAGGACGCTAAACTGAAAGAAAGGAATGAGGAGCAATCAACTGGTTTGATGCGAACTACCTTACATAGCGTTCTTCCATACCTTCTCTTCCCTTGTGCTACCGTTCTGCAGCCTTTGACAGTGTTAGCATATCAATCCCTGGACACAGCCCCCTGCAAGCCGAAGAAGCGGCGATAGCACATCCGCTTAGCACAAGGGGTGCCCAAATTATTTTAACAGACTCTAACCAGGCGTGGCACAACTTTGCCAACGGTCGATTGCATTCAGGTTGCAACACTTCGAATAATCAATCGGAACCACCAACAAGACGAGTCAGGATTGCATGGGCACCAGCTCACAGGGGCATCCGCGGCAACGGGATCGCCAACCAATCCAACTTTATGCCTCGAGATTTCAACCGCGGAGTCAGCGCTGATCAAGCCAAGCCCGAGCTCACGCCTAATGTAATCAAATTCCAGAAATTTACTCAGCACTATGAGCTCTTCCGCAGACTGTATTCCTCCCCGCACATACCGCTACCGATTAACCAGGAAAGATTATTCCGCGCCCTGTGGCTTAACACCGTCCCACGCGCCCCTCTGCTTCACCTTTTTGTCCGGACACAATTCTCTCCGCTTCGCCGCTTCTCTGGAGAGCCTACGATCCTCAGACAGAAAGTAGGCGGCTGCGACAAATATAGCCTAGGCCGCCCCAACCTTCACTTTCGCATATAGCTTTCAACCGAGCCTTAGCCGGCTCCAGCCTCGAAAACCCCTGAGCATGACCGAAGGGGCTGTCGCCTCTGCCCAAGCTCAACGCAGCCTTTCGGGAACGTCTCATCGATTTAATTAAAGTTCATTCCCTCCATCTCAACGCGCGTCAATTATCGCTGCATCTCACTTCACTAAGCTATTACCGCGCCTGGAACCCAATCACTGTCACCTATCACAGAAGTGCCATTAGCGAGTTGCTATCGCCGGTGTTTCCCAGTAATGAGTCGATATACCCGTTCCTTTCTCCTAGGCGATCAGTTAGCACATGGAAGATGGGCAGAATGAAATCGCTTCAAACGCCACCTACCACGCTTTGCAGCGGAGGCTGATGCCGGCGGCTGGCAGTTTTCGACTTCTAGCACTGCTAACGATCTTGTGTTTACGCTAAAACATCGTTGCAACTATGGGTAAATGAATAGCGTAGCAAAGCAACCAATTGATTTTCAATTCCAATTTTTTGCCTCATTGTGCGACAACTCGGGTGTGTGCGCGCGTGCGTGCGTAACATTTCATGGTAACAAAAACAATCGCGGCATCGCAGCCTTTCTGCTACCCAGAGCAGTTGCCTGCCCGCCAGAGGGGCTGCCCGCTTGCCAGTAGATTATACCTGTTTGTCTGCCTGCCTGCCAGCCAGAGCATCCAGTCACGAGCCGGGGGGGAGGAGGGGGGGGAAGAGGGAGGGGGGGAGGGGTGCAAAGCCGCACCACGGCTGCACTCAATGGTACCAAAAAATTATTGTGCACGGATGGAGCGTCTGCTTAGCGGACGGACGGGGCAATGGGCGTCGTGCAGGGAAGCTGCCAATTTCCAGAAGCATAGAGTTTAATACTAATACTACGGGGAAATCTGGCGCTGCAATCGCGGGCCGCCGTGTGCTGCGCCATTGCAGCTAGCGACATTCCTCGCATACTTGGCTTAGCTAGCCATATGGCTTCTTTTTTGTCATGAAGCCAAAATCAACAAAAAAGGGTAACATTTTTTCATGTTCATCGTTCATGAATTTTCTAAATATTCACTCACAAGTACATCTCTTAAAAAAACAAATTTCAGTAATCTTTTCCAGTAACATTCTTGAATTTTTTGCAACCAGAACCACATTTGAGCATGTTCTTGAACCATACCAAGGACAAATAGAACGTGTCTGCCCGGTCCATGCCGGAACGATCGCTAAAGCGCGGTTCCCGTAGACATTGGCGCCAGATTTCTCTCTAGTATATATTAGTTTGAAACTCTATGGCCAGAAGAACCAGGTGAGGATGCTGCAAAGGGAGAGAAAAGGGGGGTGGCGTCAGAGGCACCGAGTAGCTGCCTTCTGGCCGGGAGACTACATTCCTGCCTGCCGAGAGACTACGGCGGAGATGCATTATTTGGCGACGAGGTGCGGCCCGTCACTGGTAGGCTAGCGGAGTGGATGACAAGGCGGCAGAATGGCGGCTACGTAGAGCCATGTTTTAGAGCGCAGCTTTTAAGTGACCACTCCTGTGGTTTCTGGTGATCCCGGAGCGTCGGCCTCCTTGCAACCATCAGAACCAAGACACCACCGAATATAGAGCGAGCAAGAAAGCAGACGATAACAGTAGGGCGAAAGCGTGAGGTGAGGGCGGAATGCCGAGACCGTGCGAGACGTGTTGCCCGGTGGAGACGCACTACGAGATAACGCCAGAGCATTGCTCGCGCCGTCGTGGGTTCGCTGATGACGCGATCACTTCTCAGATGCAGCAGCTATGACCCGCCGACAAGAAGTCTTCAGTTCTCGCTGAACTCAAATTTCACATTAGCAAGTATCGTAACCGTCAGCCACTTTTTTGTTTGCTCATGAAAACAACACAGGAGTATTAAACTGCGGGCTTAGGTTCCAATAATTAAATAAAAATGAATTATACAAGTCAACGAAACTGGATTATTAAAAAAAAACTTGCGCCCACAAATAGGAATGGTTTCACATTCACACACATGCGCAGCCTTAATTAGGTGTCTCGGGGAACTCATTATTTCATTTCAGCTATTGTTGTAATCGTCGACCTACCATAGAAAACATTTTGTAGTGGATTTTAAAGTTATTGGGAAAGAGGTAAAGCGTTTACCGGAAGTGCTGAGCAGTTGCAACACTTCCGATAAACGCTTTCACTCCTTTCTTTTCGTATGGAAGCATTGAAAAAGCATTAGCTATTGCCAGCACGGAGTGGCACTGCGTGATTTGGTAGTCGCAGCGAACACGCCCTCTGTTTCGGCCTTGCTTTTGTGGCTTCCTTTTTAAAGTGGCTTTAAAATTCATTCTTGGCTACAACTGAAGAAAATCCCGCGAATTGCCGCTACACCACTGTAATGACGTAGTACCAGCGGTCGAAGAACGCCGAGACCAGGAAAGAGAGGTATAAATCTTTTGAGCAGGTTTCTAAGTTACCTAAGTGGCTAAGGAAAGGTTTTTTGGCTGAGGTACTTTGGTATCCCCTATTCTATGTACTGAATGTGTTGGTTGAGTGCGTTCTGGAAGCATTAAAGATGTAGAAAAAAGTTGAAAAAAGTATTGCGGGTACCCTTGCGGCTGGCCATTTGCACAAAGAAACCTACATTATGAATTCGTTTTTATACCGACGTGACAGAGAAACGACAACCGAGCCCAAAAGAAAATGAAACAAAAAAAAAACACTTCTGCATTTTTCGAACCCGTTTGACCCAGTATAAACCCCTTCCAAAGGGTGAAATTTATCTCGAAAAACAGGTCTGTAGTTGTCCTGGGAAAGATTCGAACATTTCATCGCTAGAAGGTCTTTAGCGCACTTTAACGCAAAGAGCCACAAAGGAAGCATCCGTGAAAACTGCGCGAAAAATGTACTCCATTGACAGCCCATAAGTGGCTGTTAAGACATTCTCTTGCCTTTTTTTTTGGAAAAAACGCCAGGTTCTATAGGCCACCGGAATAGCGAAAGTCAATGAGGCGAATAGGCTGTTGCTCGACAAAATCTCATCTTTTGTGTAAAATGACAGTAGAAGACGTTCGAAGAGATGGGCTCTTCTTCAACAAAGAAAACATCTAGATGCTCGAACACATAGCCCAAATTTGTTTCACTTGGCTGCCGCGGTGAGTGTGCTGGAGGGAAAATACAACGAGTATTGCCGACTGCTTCTTCAAAGTTACAACTCGTGGGCCCAGAACTTCGATAGAGTAAAAGTACAATATGTCTATTCATCGTAATTTCATTAGAGTGTCACTGCATGCCGGTCTCTGGGCATCGTTGCGGGCGTCCTTTCTTCGTATTCTAGTTCGTTTATTAGAGCACTGGCTGCACAAAACTTTTACAGGACATGCAACTTGCGCTAGCTCGCTAGCTGTAAGGGTGGTGGGAGTGCCGTCAAGCAATTTTACGCTTTTACTCCCACCTCTTCCGTCACTTGTATTGATGGAAATAAAAACTATTATTAACACGAAATGCTCCAATGAGGTTAATATAAAACACGTAGAAATAAAGGCGTCCTTTCCTCAAATTATGATCCTTGAATAGGGTGTTGTTGCTTCATAATAATTTAGGCCGGATGCAACTTGTAAAAATTACTTAAAAGATCGACACCACCAAAAAAAACCCACACTATTGTAACTAAGGCCACCGCAAGAAAAGACATGCATATTATCAGATTAGAAAACTTCTTTTAATTGATAAAACTTGTACATCGATTCGGCGTCAGGCAAACAGACAATTGAGTGAGCACATCAGAAGGGACGATTGGCCGGCTATGAAGCAAATTCGACAAGGTTCTTTTCTACAGCCCAATTCTGCTTAGTGGCACTTCGAACTGGTGAACAAATCAGCGCGGAAAAATAAATTATGCGTGAGATTACCATGCCCTGGATGTCCTTCGGAATTACTCGCCGTTCCGCTCGCGGAGTGGTAGGTGACGTGGCCATTGGGGGCATTTATTTAGAGCTTTGAACAGCACTTGTTTTTAGCCTTATGAACTCACCTATCCCGCATTGGAAAAATTCTAAAGTGTGCTACATTGTGCCTACAAAACCTCACACAGCAAAGTTTTAGAAACAGAAGTTGCATTCACGTGCGTATTATTTACTTAGTGACAATGAATATGCGTCGTCACAGCAAGTTTTACGCAAGCCAAGAACTATGCCCGAATGAACGGTTTAATAATACCTTTTTCAAAACTTTCTTTACCTCACCTGTCTAGTAGATTGATTTAGAGTTACCTGAACGGCTGTAAACTAATTTTATAACTTTTATCAAGAATTGTTCAACTGAATACAAAACAACAGTACATTCTGAGGCTGCGAACAACAAAACATTTCCGGCCACCGACTCCACGGCACACTTGACAAACCACACGACCGGAGGCATCAGATAATATTTATACACTAAAATGACGTCAGAGATAAGACAATGTTTTTTATTTCTAGTTTTCCAGCGCCGTACCTACATAATGTTTAAAGCAAGCATTTTATTGCCGAATTGTGAAGCTGTAGCTGCAGATGAAAAAATATTCATTGTTATTAGAATTTTCTCGCGTCAAAGGTATTGCGTGGTAGAGGTAGAAACCATTCAGTGTCACCAAGAATTCAGCCGCCCAGCCATGGCGGTTCCATGCTACCCAGCATTCGCGGTTCATCACACACAAACGTATGTGCCCATCAAATACGAATGTCAGCTGGTTCGAACAAAATGCAAACCAGCAGTATGCATAAGAACGAATAACCTGGAGATGCGTTTTTTAAGAGATAAGCTTCTGTCAAAGTATTCTCTTGGTTGTTTCATAAAAGCGATATTGCTAACATTAGTCACGCAGCGAGTCAACAAGAACTCTAATCAAAATAACTCTTATGGAAGAAGTTACAACCGCATTCCTATAATATTCAATATCTGCACGCTCAAATGTGAAACGCCACCGTCATATCTGAGCATTTTTTAACCAACTGCCTAACCAACTTTTCTGGTCGTCCATGTTTATTTCATTTCATTTAATTTCATTTATTTTACTCTCAGAGCCGTTCAGGCGATACAGAGAAGAGTGGTGTAAGTAAAAAAAAAAGAGTACACAGCAAACGTTGAAGGGATCAATAAAGATGATTCGCGAGTGCAGACTTAAATTTCTCCTGTTCACGTGTAGAAACTATGGCGCCTAGAAGGCTGTTCCAGTCCACACTGGTTTTCGGGACGAAGGAACCAAAATGAAGGTTGGTGTTGCTTCTTGGCACACCTACTTTTATATGGTGGTCAACGCGAGAAGAAATGTATGCTGGGGGGCTGAAAAGAGACTCTTTTAGAATTCGATTGTTGTAAAACATTTTGTGAAAAAGGCACAATCGTGAAATGCGGCGTCGAATAGTTAGAAATAGAAGATCTAAAGTTTTTTTCATCTGTGATGTGCTAGCTGTTCGGGCGTAATTGGATAAAATGAAACGTGCCGCGCGATTCTGTACAGATTCGAGGTTTTGGATTAGTGAGGAAGTTTGTGGCTCCCACACTGATCAGGCATACTCCAATTTCGACCGAACTAGTGCTTTGTAGAGGAGCAGTTTTAGTGAACTTGGTGCAAGTGGAAAGTTCTGGGGAAGAAAACCAAGCATGCGATTTGCGTTCTTAGTAACCTGTTAAATGTGCGCTTGCCAGGAAATGTTGTTAGTGCTATGGACACTAAGGTATTTGTAACTTTTAACGGAAGCTTAAGGTACAGTGTTAAGAAAGTAGGTGGCAGCTGTTGTGCTAGTTTTTTGTGTTATTCTCTTTGACTCATTCACTTAGCAATGATAAGTTTCATTAACCAAGTGTCCCACCAGTTAGATATGTTACTAAGATCATGCTGAAGAGCAAAGATAACAGAAGGGTGGCAGATTTCTCGGTAGAGTGCACAATCATCCGTGAATAGCCTTATATGTGAGGTGACACAGTATGCGAGGTCATTAATATATACCAGAAAAAGAAGAGGTGCAAGTACAGAGCTCTGGAGAACCCCTGACCTGACTGGACAAGAATCCGAATCTGGACCGTTAGCTATTACGTACTGGATGCGGTAATGCAAGAAGTGTTCAATTCATTTTAAGATACTGGTTTCAATACTAAGTTTGCTTATTTTCAGAAGTATTAAGTGGTGAGAAACAGTGCCAAATGCTTTAGCAAAGTCAATAAAAATACAATCAACAAGACAGGAGTTATCCAGGGCCGAAAACAAGTCCAGGGCGCTGTTGATGCCAAAGCACCAGGAGTAAGCCAACGGGATAAACGACCCCCGATGGACACTTTGGTTCCTAATTCGTTCTCGTCGATGTATTTGTATATTTGGTGGTGAATTTTGGACTTACAGTGGGAGCAGATAGTTTCCCTACACGATGAAAGCCGTGAGAGCTTCAGGTGTGGAAACTCCATATTTAGAGGTATTGTGTTGCTGTAGATTGGTTTTTAATATACAGTGATTTTTTCTCGAACCATGATATTTTGCACCGTAAATACGGCAACACTTTCAGAGAGCATATTGTCCAACAAAACTGCAATTTTGAAATGCACATCCACTCCCTTGCTTCAATATCTTGATGCATCGGCTATTCAACAAGGCATAAACATGTTTTGCAATAAGACGAAGTGAAAAAATTGAAGAATATTGTAAGCACACATTATTCAATAAATAAATAAATTAATAAAATATGAAGAAATGACAAAAAAATGAGAATTTTATGTGCAACTATAAGCCAGTGCCGAATAATAGAAACTCGATTCCTTGCTGAGGTAAAAGTATGCAATGTACGGCATAACGAATCGCCAAAAATCGTAATCACAAAAAATTGCAATGCCACAGCTTTCCTGCTTTCGTCTTAAATCCACCACCCTAACACTGGTACCATGTGAGGTAGTGAGTATAAAGCAAAATGCACTAAAGCCCTTCTCGTAAGAAGTCGGTTGCTATCGAGAAATATACATACAAGATATTCCGCTTAAGCAACTCCATCTGGAAAGACTGCACGCACTTCTTTTGCACCCAAAACCAAAAAAGAAGCTGTGTTAGGGTTAGTAAACGCCATCCGCGCAAAATAACTTCCTTCTACACTTTTTGTTAACTTTGCCTAATCGGACATGAAATCGGAACACGATATTTTTTATTCCTGTGGAAGTTAGGCCACCAAGGTCATTAGGCCTCCGGAGAACTGACAGGGTATTGGGAGCGGTTATTACAAATATGACTCTGGTTTAAGACTTGCAAACTTAGTTATAACGAGCGAAAGAATTACGCCTGTGGTTTCTAACCTTGGGACCTCCTCTTGTATACCTACACTACGTAACACATACCATTGTACTTTGGAAATCGGCTTTGAACCTTGTACTTTTAACAGTGTGCTGTGAGAGCCTGCCTTTGCCTGAGATTTCGCATTCTGCCGTCTAACTTTAAGTTTCGGATTGGATTCATCTTTTTTCTTGCGCTGAAGGACAGGCACAGATGTTCCAGCCGGCACTACACGCATCGCGAGACTGAGAGACCAAGCGCCGGCCAAGCAGCAGTTAAACCACTTCCTAGTCAAGTCAAATGAGTTGCTTGTGTTGTTGCGTGGCCGTACATTCTTCCGTTCAATTGTACGCGCGGGATCAACTGCATGGTCGAGGCCAAGCATGCGATACCAACCGTAATCAAACGTCTCCGTGCGTTCTTATGCAGTCTGAACTTTCTTCCAAACCAACTTTGTTCAGACTTGGTATCTTCTTTGGTTTGTTCGCTAATCTATATGGGTTTTAATCACAGCGCGCACTTCTGCGTGCAGCTTCCCATGACATTGACGACGACGACGGTGATGATTATGATGGTGATGATGATGTTGATGGTGAGATAATTATGTTGATTGCATCATAATATTATTTATCAAATAAAATATTCCCAATCAGGAACCGGCCAGTCACGAGTGCGTTTAGCTGGTGGACCTTATTGCCTTTGTAGTAGCGCTCATCATCGTCGCCTTCCTTAATTTAAAAATACTAAGCTCTTCCCGGCCGGCCGGATGCACTTACCACAAAACCTGTTAACAACCATGTCACCACTGCGTATGAATTGAAGACATAATGACAAAAATTGAACTTTTTTTTGTTCGTGCGGAAAGCATCAAAATCGTCAGTTACCGAACTTGATAACGGCCAATCAATACCAGAATGTGGAAGAGCAGAAAAAGAAGTGCGTGGTGACACCCCTTTTGCCGGAATAGGTATAGTTTCCGCTTCCCTAAATTGGTACTTTTCGGTTGTTCTGGTGGATTTTGCCCCAGTATTCTATGCGGAATTCGTGGCAATTGTGTTGGCACTACGAAAACTTGACATATCGGTATCGTATCCACTCATAATTAGAGATTCCCTATCCGTAGGCTTAGCCCTTTCTTCTCCGAAAGACCCACCTCTTCTACGGACGTTTCGATCACTTCTGCCACCTCATATTACTGAAGTTGTCCTTCTTTGGGTCCCTGGGCATGCGGAAATAACCTTTAATGAAACCGCAGATTCTCTGGCAAGGGTAGCACTCTCCGCGCCGGTTGTCGATGTCATTAAGACTACGCCTTTATTAGCCGCCGCAAGGTTCCGTAGATTGTTGAAACTGCAAAGGCAGCCGGAATCAGTCCTATTGTCGTTGCGAGGTTTTTGTAATCTAAAATTCCCCTGGAAACCAAATTGGTGCCCCTGACGCGACCTGGAGGTGATAGTGACGAGCCTTCGATGTCGTGTGCCCCAGTTGAATAGATACCTCCACAGGTCTCGTCTGGCTCAGTCTGCCATGTGCAGTTACTGTAATGAAGAAGAGTCTGTCGACCATTTCCTTTTGTCCTGTCGACGATTTTCAAGTCTCAGACGTCAGCTCCTTGAGGTGCCGCTTCATCGCCTGGGGTTGGCATTATCAGTGCCGGCTCTTTTATCTTTTGGGGCTTCAGAAACTGGATATGGCCGCCGGGATGTTTGTTCTGCTCTCCTGCGCTTCATAGAAAATTTCAAAAGATTAACAACCTAATTCGTATCTTATTCTGGAACGTCACCAGAGCCCTCCAAAAGCATCCATTGCGGTGTTTTTTTTTTATTATTATTATTTTTATTTTTCTCCCCTCCTCCTGCGCTACCCTCCTCCTTCTTCTTCTTCTTCTTCTTCCTTTCTTTCTTTCTTTATTTATTTTGTTTCAATATTGACTAATTTCCAAACTCGATTCCTCAAACACAAGAAGAAAATGCTTCCAAAATTTTATAACTTTTCCTCGAATCATCCACCTAGGCAGTGATCTTATTAGAATTAGCGACTGATGTTTGGCCGATCCCCTGATTGGGTATGCGCCAATATAGTCAAGGAACAACAACAACAACAACAACACCCCTTTTGCTGGTTTTTTTTTTCCTCTCGACTGTCAGCGTGGTGATGTTAAGCGAGCCAGCAGATACGGTAAAGCAACCCGCCGGACGCCGCAGCAATGGCCGGTCACGCAATCGGCACTCAGGGTAGCGCGATATGGTACTCTGAGCTCACGGACTTTGTCCAGCGCAGGTGGCCTGTAGAGTGCGGAGCGGGCTTCACTGCAACTGCCGTCAGAATTTAAGATACAGAGCATCAGATTCACTCGCCTTGTCCCTCCGGCGTCGTCGTCGTCGTCGGCGTTGTCCGCCCCTCCCCCATTCTCCTCGCCGCGCCAGCTGCGCTCTCCGCCGCTCACCCCCTCTCCTCTCCGATAGCGAACACTCTCTCGCGAGGGGCATTGGATTGGATTCGATTGGATTGGCTTGGATTGGCTTGGGTTGGATTCGCTTGGCTTGGATTTGGATTCGATTGGATTAAAGGGGATTGTGCTGGATTGTGTTGCGTCATAGCCGCGGCACGTTGCGTCATAGCCGCGGCAGACGCGCTGGGGCCGGCGCATGTGCAGTATTCCCTCTTTAGCGGTTTCCTCTCCTTTGGGCGCGCTGCGCATATAACCGGTGTGCCGTCCTGCGGCGAAGCAACATCCACGCTTGGCTCAAACACCTAGAGTCCACGCCGCTTTACAAGTACGCCAACGTCATCATCGACTGGGACCGGCTTACGCAGTCGCCTCAACGTTATGCGCGGTATAAAACGCGGTCCCTTCGGCGCTCCGCCTATGCGTCGCATCTACACAGCGGTTCCCGCGAGGGGAGGTGGGAGTTTTTCACGGAACGCCTACGAGACCAAAGCCCGACTGAGAAGCAAAGTTCGCGGATTTTAAATATAGAAGCAGAGAATCAAGAGCATCTTTCCCGGTGCTTGAGTAGCTGCTCTTACGTCTACTCTGCGATTCGTATGGAATTTTCCTGTCCGTGTTCAGAAACGAAGAAAACATAGTACACTTTGTTGCTCTGAAACTAAACAATTACGCCGTTTTTTGTCTGCAGTTAACACAATAATTTTGTTATGTAACCTGAAAACAACTCGGCATAAGTGCCCGCTTCAATGGATATGCCACGCAGAAAATTTCATTATAAGACCATTCAAAAGCGTATTCCTTGTGTAAACATGCTAATAAAAGCGTGTATTGGACTATTTACCTGTATTGCTGCAAGCTGTAGCTTGTTGTTTCTTCACGATTATTCCAATATATGCGGCGGCATTTGGAAGACTCGAATTGCCTATGCCCTCCCCTGAAAACCAAATAATACTTCGTACCTTACAAAGCGAATTACGCTAAAGAAGCCACATCGGTGCAACAATAATATGACAGTTTTTTTTACTGACGAGCACTTTACTTTTCTCCTTATATCTTGATTTACGGTAAATAAGCGGATGCTTTCCACCTGATGATTTGTGTTCTATATGCGGGAAACTTACAGAAACAGGGCACAACCCTGTCTCTAAGCTAATTAAAACTTCCCTTTACACCTCCCTAACCGACTACAGTTTTACGTTAAGCGATTTTTGATTAAGTGACCCTTATATCTTAATTCAACGTTTAAATAAATATTGCATTTTCTGACGTATCACAGGAAAGCACCACAGGGTAAACATCCAACCAATTTCTGCAACTTCGTCCTAACTCATTAACGCCTACTGTATTCTGTTTCAGTGTTCGAAAGTTAATGAGGTATGTATGGCATTGAAACAATAGAAATGTGAGAGTAGGTAAACTACACGTATATCAAAAATACACATTTATTAGCTTTGGAGGTTGCAAAATCTTATTAAAACCAGCACAAAATGCATTAAACCTCTGTGTGTCGGCCATTGCTACACTAAGCGTTATAGAATAGCGCCTTAAAAAGTCTACATCACGGTTATTCTCTGCCCGCAACTAGCCATATCCACGCTGACGGCTCCAGAGATTACAACCATTGCGTTGTTTTTGAAGTCTAAATAGGGCTAATCATATTTTGAGTTTCTTTCTCACAGAGTTTAATCCGTTCAGGGCAGGACTAAGCTTCTTTACTAAGGGCTTACGACCAAATACCAGGTCATGCTTTTCACATAGATCAAATTTCGGCGATAATAGGTTAGTACCTTCTGATCTGCGAGTAAATACGAAATCTGCAGTTAAAAATTGACGATTTATATTTATGGTTTTTTTATGGGATGCTAGTAACTTTCTCATTTTATCACTTAACCTGTAAGCTAGTGTACGGGGAAACCAGTCTTTAAAACCAAACACGTGAGGATTGTCTGTAGCTTCTCTGTCAGTTAACATAAAAATACCAGCAGCACCATACATCTCGTCACAATCACTTTATTGTAGCTCCAACACTCTACCAAATATGGCAGCTCTTGCTTTGGACACCATGCTAGCCTGCCCGGATTTCGTCATAAGATTTCGCAATTACCATGGCTTGTACATCATACATAACGTATTTATTACATCGTTGAAGCTGTAGCGCTCTCCTCCGACATTTTACACCCTCGCCTCGTAGCAGGTCTGGGTCAATATAAGAAACGTGGGCTGCAAATTATTAGTCAAAAGAGCATGAGGTAATTTAAAGGAAATTACACGCTTAGTTTGCGTTGAAAGTATTTGTTCTCGCGGTATGATCTGCCGCTTAAAAAAACTCAGCGGCAAGTCTCGAAAAGCCTTCAACTAGGTAGCGAACCTTGTGGATTAAGCCGTAATGTTGCGGAGAACGTGCCTACGCGAGAGAAACGTCTTCCCCCTAGCAAGATGCCCGTCACGAGCGCATGCAGGCAGCGATAAGAGCATGCTCCTTCCAGGAATTAGGTGAGGCAATCATGCTCGACCAGCACCGCTACGAAAACAAGAACAAAACAGAAGAAGAAAATGCTTGAGAATATTATTAATGCACGACACTATATGTGGACGCGATAATTTGTAAATTACAGTTTGTGGTATCACTGCGTGTTACGCTACGTTTTCCAAGGTATATAATTTACCTTGTGTTGCAACACTTCTAGTTTCTTCACTTATGGCGTTTACACGTTACAACACAGCTTCCCTCTATCTTATGCTCAGAAAGCCTCATTAGTGACACGAAAATTATGGCTGCTCCTTTAAGCCGTGCACGGATTTGCGTAAGCCGTGCTTGCAAATGCATAAGTTCCATAAGCGCCCAGCCTGTTTACTGGCTGCTTCTATTACAGGAAAAAAGTTTACTTCGCCCGGAATATTATTACAACGTCAATAATGGCGCCAGCCGCAAGTGAAACAGATTTGCGAAGGGTAGACTACGGAGTAAAATGAACTTCGTGAAATTTTGTTTTATTCCGCAGTCTGGAACAGCCAGGATCTATAGCATAGCGCTTCAATGGGGCAATGAAGACAAAAGGAAAGTTTAGTTCATTTTAATAATTTATTTTCTAGAAAAACAGCATTACCATCTTTAACACAAGTTTCATTAAATAATCTCTATAATGGAAAAAACACAGAATCGGCATGCGCCCCGCAAGTTACTTTTTCGCACTAAACTCCTGTTGTAATATAGGTGGCTTGTGGCAGTTGGCTGAGGACGATAAAATATAACGCAAATTAAACACGCTTTACAGGTTAACAGAACGGGCTGTTTCCGTTTGAATGTAGAGCACATTATTTTATAGCAGTCAGAATTCCGGGGTAAACAATGGAAGTTACGAATGAACACGCAAACATACAAGCAGTGAGTAAAGCAGTATATGCCAGCCGAAGCACACTGGCCGATTGGCATCTGCGACACTGATACATCCGGGATCCTGTTTGTTGAGTAATACCCAATTTTTTTCACGGAATGATCACTATCTACCGTAGCCAAAATACTGTATGAACCAGTTAAGTGAGAATTTAAACGAGTGTGAACATCGGTCTTTGAGAGGTAGCGCTGCACCATCTAGGAAGGCATACGGTACCTGAGGTAACCAAATGCGCCGTTTTGCACCTAGCGGTAGCCTCAGGTAACATGTCAGCTTTCGTTTTAGAAACCTGCCCACAACGCATCCTTGCGGACTTCACGAAAGACAATGCTTCAGCGGAGGAGTTACATTTTTGCCTGAATTGCATCGTGTATCAGTCAATAAAGCATTGTTTGCCTTCGGGCAAGTGCCGAGAGAAGTATAAAATACCAAATCTTTCGAACAACACAATCTTGTATTTTGTCACCGTGGCAATTTCTATTTGTAATAAAGGCTGGATGTGCTCTAAAGAGCTGTCTTTAGTCATGAATTAGTTTGTACTCCTGTACAAAGGCTCATACGCCCGTTCTTATATTTTGTATTCCTCAATGTGGCAAATATAACGATGTGAATCTTGTTTGGTTCATGCATTGGATCCAATTCTATATTTGTAGATGCGCGTCTGATAACACTCCGTCCTTTTTAAACTATCGCCTAATTCAGCAGGACCTCTGACCGCCTTCGTGGCGCCATAGAAAGCTACATACCCATCGCCATAGGCTTTACACTGATCCTGCCCCAAGAAAACAAACTGCACCAAGTGACAAAGCAAAACCGAAAAGATTTCCTTTTGTGCTCTGCTAATGACAGCACCACGAACTTAGAGAAGCCGGTGACGATTCCGCTCGGTCAAGCGGAAATCTTGGATTAACCTTAATTTGCGGCTCACAGAACTCAAAAGGAATTCAGAAGGTAATCTTCCGGTTGGGAATGTCCGGGGAGTCCGTGTTTTACATTCGTGACAACAAAAATCACGGAGAAACACAGCCCTTTCTCTGAGTAAAATACTTACTCTCAGTGGCACCTTCTAAGTGAAACGTTATCCCTAGTTTATTTTTTACTGTTTTCCTGAGCTGATCTCTGTACCCATTCACTAGGGCAAGATTTCCCCATCAATATTTTTTTATTTAAAACAGTATTTAAGCCCCAGTCGCTTTTTTGTGTCCCTAAACTGATTGGATCCGGGCTTTTTTTTATCAAGGCTTTTTATCAAGACTTTCTGTCAAGACTTTGTTTAACATTTACAGTAGCCTTAATGAGATTGTTCTCGATCTACATTCTGGTAAAGTTGACTATTTTGAAGTTTTTGGTGTGTTTCATTTTTTTTGCATTTGTGCCAGCCCACAGCCGGGCTCAAAAATCTGCTGAAGTGAAATATTTTAGTTGGTAAGTTGGCGAGTTTAGTTTAGTCGGTGACCTCACAATGGACCTGAAAAGGCTCCATTGTGTGGTCTTTTCGTTTGCTGCACAGCAATTGCCCGATTATATGCCCGCAGTGCAAGGAAGTCTTGTGTGCTGATTTCTTTATAGCAGCATCTTCTTATTCTTGACAGACGCATTCGGGGAATGCCGTGTTTAAATATAACAAAAAGCCAGGTACAAAGTTCAGCGTCTCCTAATAGAAGTACTAAGTTTGTAGAAGTAAATAAATTTGCCTATGATCGAAATGCTTTTTTGAATTAAAACGCTTAATAAGCACTGGAAGGTTTCTGTTAACTACATGTGACATCCCCCCCCCCCCCCGGACATGTGACAACTACATGTGACCATGAATCCGAACCATAAGGCAGAGAGAATTAAAAGGATCCGAACGGGGTCGAGTGCATACGGCAGATATTCTCAGATAATGAATGGCAGCCTACCACCGTCCGTGAAGAAGAAAGTGTATCACAGCTGCATCTTACCGGAACTTATCTACGGGGCAGAAACTTGGAGGCTCACTAAGAGGGTTCAACCTAAATTGCGAATGACTCAGCGCTCAATGGATCGGAAGATGATAGGTGTAACATTAAAGGACAAGAAGAGAGCGTGGTGGGTCAGGGAACAAACGCGTGTTAAAGACATATTAGTAGAAATTAAGAAAAAGAAATTGACGTGGGCAGAGCGTGTAATGGAAAGGCAAGATAACCGTTGGTCATTAAGGGTAACAGAGTGGATTCTCAGAGAAGGCGGCAGAACGTTAGATGGGCAGATGAGATCAAGAAGTTTGCGGGGATAAATTGCTCGCAATTAGCACAAAATCGCGGTAATTGGAGATTATTGGGAGAGTCTTTTGCCCTGGAGTGGTCGTAGATAGCCTGGTGATGATGATGATATCTGACAACGTGTGTCGTGGATGCTTTCGAGACTGCGATGGAGCTCTTGTCAACATAACGCCAACATTGACGCGAAGATGATTGTCCCTGATAACAAAAACGAAACACTCCTAAACGAATTACATAAACGAATTTTGACCAAAGACAGCTACTTCGAATATTGACCGCGATTTTTACTGGGTCGTCAACACCCTTTGCGGCCACGTGTGCTCTCAGCGGGGGAGCTAGGGCTCAAAGGTACAAGTTTGGTGCTAATGGCCATAATCGGTACGGCATTTATCTACATGTTCTGCATTTTAATTTTTCATCTTTGTGCTAATTCTAATTTTAACTCTTTGTGCTAATTCTTCGACCTAATATAGATGTTTTAAGAGAAATGCATTATTCTATCACCGACATTTTAATCACCGCCAATAAAGTAATTCCTGTTAGGTATAGTTTCACTTGAGGCATTTTTTCTTCGTTACAAATAAACTCCTCTGCTGCTTATTTCGCAAATTTTCCTCCGATGCAGCGATTTTTTATCAATATTCCATGATCTTTATGACTGCGTGATCCTCTTAGGATCTAATTAAATTGGCCGTGCGAGAAGCCAAATGCGAAAAAGTATTATAAGGGTCCAAATAAAGGCCCCAGCATCAAAGGGCACCGGCCTGCTACTGCTTATTTAAGGCTAAGGAACAAATCAATGCGCTTTTCTGCGTCCTTTATTGAACGGACCGTTCAGTGCTTACGCCTAAAAAAGTGATGATTAGGCAATTATTCCCAACAGTTGTCAATACATCCGCCGCTTTCTATTGCAGGGAATAAATTATCTTAAATATAAATCAGGGTACGAGAGAGAGAGACAAAGAGAGAGAGAGATAATACTTTTTGCCCATTCTAATCGACCCAGGTTCCCAGGAGACCAGGGGAGCGGTTGCTTCTACCCTGGAGCCTATATGTCATCACACGCCGCCTGTGCTCTAGCCACCCTCTGAAGCTGGGTAGGCAGAGAGCAACTGAACAGCAAGATTTCCTATTGCTTTTGTTGGGTTGTCGACGGAAAGAGGGAAGGGTGGTCATGGCCTGATCATGTGGCGGAGTGTACCTACTTCTGAACAGTTTACATTCAGTGTCGTAGCGATTCAGTTGCAATAAGTGGAGATGCGCGGGGGATATGCAGGAGCCGGATTGCGTTAGTCTGTTGTTCTGTGGATAGGTAAAGGTGGGGGAGGGGTAAGGTCTCTCGCTGTAGGTGATATTCTTGGGTATGTCCCTGAACGTGACAAATGAGCCCGGTCACTGCCCTCGTACTGCTCTCTGTCCTGAAGCTAGAAGCGCCGGCCTGCTGGAAGGCGTATTCACTACCCATAGTGTAAGTCAAGGTTAAAGGACCTATAAAGAGAAAACAAAAGTTTGTTTTATTCGAGAGATTAGGTGTTTCATAGTACCCTAAGCGCTTTCCCGGAAGCAAATGATGATTTATTCAGTGAGAAATAAGGCAATGTAAGCCAAAATTTTAAATCTCCCGCTAAATTGCACATTTAGTGACGTGAACAATGGCGTCATACGAGCCGGTCCATGAAACAGATACTTAGTATGTCGACTCCGTATAGCACCCACACGCGGGAATCAAACCGAGACGGCGGCCATTTTAAAAATACTAGTAAAACCTAGTACACCCGCAGCCCTAGTCATGGAATCGCCTGATCCGGAGAACAAAACTGTCGCCGAGAAGATCGGGCTTGCATTTAACAACCTCACATCAGTTGAACGCTCAGTGCCTGTAAGTGCGCGAGCGGCAGGAGTTGTGGGATACGCGGATGGACCGGAAAGCAATCATTCCGCGACAGCCACAACAGACGAACGCCCAGCCGTCGGCGCCGCTGCCTCGTCAGCCCCGTCGCGACGGACGAATACAGACTGGTACGTGTGTTCCGTATTTTTATTACGGTTAATAATAGTTCAATTTAAGCAGCAGTATCGCTTATGCCAGTTGGCCGGTGTTGTGTATGGAAAGCCGTTCGCGCGAGCTCTCTGCTTCGACCAGAAAGATACGAGCGTCAATGCCCGGTGTGTATGGCATTTTTCCCCTAAGGTCAGAGCGCTTTGACGGCGATTTGACGAAGTCGGCGACGACCGCCAGGATGTTACACGAATGAGCTAACGTAAGGGTCCCTGCCATAATCACTTCTTCGGAAATGAAGCGAGCACACTCGTACTTCCTTTAGCTGTAATTCTCCGTTTGCAAAGTTCACAAAATGTAGCCACTTGCTTCGCCGAGTTTTGTCGTTGGGCAGCACATGAAAGGAGATCTCCTCACCGGCGGGGATGTCGCAGTCCCTCGACGATTTGCCCGTACTACATGGGCATTTCGAAACGCAGCAACAAAATTTCATTGTAAAGTACTCGAACAAACTGAAGTTTTCAGTGGTTGTAAACTGGAAACGAGCTCCTAACAACAGCAGCAAGCCAACACCATTCCGAAACTGCGATGACTGTCACTATCTCGTCGCACCTTGCTGTTCCTTACTGCCCTCGTTTCTATTTTTACCTTTGCTGGTTGGCGATATGCCGGCCAACCTCCTGTGAAGGGATTACGATACGAAGCAAGGTCGCGGCTGTGCGTGCTGGGACGGTTCGTTGGCCCCGAAGAGCCTCGAACCCGAAAATTCGTCTGCGCGACGGTGGCGACGGCGAGATGTCGAGTTCGGCTGGCGATAGTTTCGTAGGCGTTGGCGTACACGCTTGCGTGTTTATTCGGAATTTCCACCGTTTACTCCACCGTTCTTAGTGTGATAAAAGGAATGTGCAGTATGTTTAACGGGCATCCCAGGCGGCACAAAACTGTTCGGCCTAAAACAGGCCGGTGTACTTTAGTCGGTGATTTTCTGTCCGGCCGTTTTCCTGCAGCCATGTTCGGCCCATGTCCAAATGTGGGCCTTTTGGCCGTATACGGCCGTACTCCCATGGCTGTCCAACGGCCAGTGTCCGTCGGCCAGTCGACCGGCTTACGGTCATACGGCCAGATTCCAGCCGTAGGGCTCCGGCCATTCCAAAGCCACCCGTGTACGGCCGAAGTACGGCCGCCGGAGGACAGCCGAGATGCGGTCGTCGGACTCCAGCCGGACTAAAGCTGCCGGAAATACGGCCGTGCTACGGGCATTGGAGTTCAGCCACAGTTCGTTAACTGTAATGAGGCCGGTCACTGCATGCCGCGCAAGCAGATGACTCATTCGCGCAGTGCAGAAGCAGCACAAACCCAGCATTTTGGGTCCAATGCAGCCACATCAAAGTGAGCTCGCGCGCAACCACCAGCCGTCAAGCTTCCAGCGCAGCCTTGCTTAATTACCAGCCTCAGTTGACAGCAAAATTCATTTAATAAACAGTGCTCACAAATTGTCGTTCCTTTAATTGCTGTGCCTCTTTGACTGCCGAACACAGAAAATATTCAGTTCTTTGTAGAGCTTGAATAGATGTATTGTCCAGGTCCTGATATCCTCTGTGGGGCGGCTTACCTGTAATAAACGGGGAAAGAGGAGGGGGGGGGGGGCTAAATTGCGGCGCTTTTAGCCAATTTCTTTTAGGGCAATATTCCGGAACACTTTCATGCTATGACTACATAAACTATTTTTATAACAGTTGCTTGACCAATTTTGATGTATATAAAACCGGCGTGAATGCCTTTACGAAGCGTTTCTGTTCTCAACAAAACACTCAGGAGCATTTAATATAACTCCTTCACAAAAAAAAAGTTTGTCCAATTTTTGCCCATTTTTTTTTTTTTTTTTGCAAAGGCATTTTCTACTCGATCAACTTTTCTGATAGTCTTGCGCAGGGCTGATCCTTAGAAGGATCGAACAGGTACTTTCATTTTCAATCTATTTTAATGTTGTTTTCATGAGTATACGTCCACACCACTTAATGGTAAAAAAGAACTTAATTTTCTTCTAATATCATAATACGTTCAAAAAATTCTAGACGCGTTGCGAATGACGCCCTGCTTCAGGTGGCTGCAGTTGTATCCCTCTGTGTTCACGCAAGGAAAGGCGTAAAATTAGAGTTACATAATTTGTTTCAAACCAATAACATAGCAATGGTAGCATGCATACAGGAAACCTTGCATACTGCAACGAACAGGGCAATAAATATTTTATTCGTCAAGGTTGAATGCGTAGGGTTTTCAACCCGTCGGAGGCAAACTTGCGCCTCTGGAAGTTTATTTATTTATTTATTTATTTATTTATTTATTTATTTATTTATTTATTTTATTCATTTATTTATTCATTGTTTTATTGATTTGATGCCTGCTTGCCTTTGCATGCATTACAGAAGGGAGATACATAACACTAAGCATTAAATATGACACAAAATAACAAAATAATTCTACAAAGCGCGCTGAAAATCGTCAATATAAAACAGTTAATGTGGGAGATAATTACACTGCAGTATTGATGTAAAATAAAATGAATCGCGCAAGGCGTCACCTTTAAAGGAAAGTTAATAATTTGCTTTAAGCTAGCGGTCCCACTTTGCGATATGTAAAATGGCGCTTGGACATACTTCTCCCCTTATACTGCAGTTTTCGAATGATAGATATTACGAAAAAAATTCAACCTGTGGTTTCGTCTGTGATCTTTCACGTCCTGCCATTTCAGTTTACTTTTACTTTCTCTCATGCTAAGTTGAGCGTGCCAATTACCTAATACGAATCGCACTGACATATTCTGTATGTTTTCGAGCGTTTCAACCAGCTCTTTCGTGTAGGGATCCACGAAAACACATGCGTACTCCAAGATTGAGCGCACATGAGTGAAATACGGTTGTTCTTTTCAGTTAGATGGAGGTTCACTGAAATTTAGTCGCAGAAAGCCAAAAAACATATGCAGCCGTAACTTTTATGGTGTGAACCTGCCTATTTAACCTCTAACCGCTCCCTAAATAAACTCCTAGGTATTTATATTCGTCGGCCGTTGTCACAGCAGTATAATTTGCGGTATACGTATTCAATTGGAATGAAGGTTTTCTTGTAAAGGTGCCGTTAACACACTTTTTAACATCCAAAAACTTTTCTGAATCAGCGCACCAGGATATTATTAAATTGGAATAAAGCTGCAGGTATACGGAATCACGTTCATTCGCTATAGTCCGGTAAACTACAAAGTACTTTTGAACAAAGCTATAGGGCCAATAGTAATAACAATGCAAAAACCGATTCATTGAGTTCATAGGATGAAATTTACTACGCAGAAGGTGATATGGAACACCATCATTTGCTTTTTTGCAGTCCAAGAATATACAGTCAACCACTTTAAGCTTATCTATTGCAAGAGCCAAATCGTGCGTGAACTGAACAATCTGCGTTGAGCAAGAAAAGCCTGACAAAATCCGTGTTTGCTAGGGTGCTGGCGATTTTGTTTAACCAAATGAGTCATATCCCAAGAGTAGCTAAGCTCACCTTCAAACATCGGAACTAAATTAACAGCTAGGCTTCGTCAGTGACAAGGCTGTGTTGCTATCGCAAATTTAAAATATTTTTTTTTCTAAATAGGCAGTCGTAAAATCCCATGAAGTAACATAGTGCAGGGCATGAAGTTGATCCTACCAATGTACGAGCGAGTCTCTTCTACGTTTATCACCAACAACATAGTGCAACATTGCTTGTCGCAGTTTAATTGTAAGCAGAATAACTTGCACTTTTGCTCGCACTTGCCTTTCTTTGGTGGGGAGTCCTTGACATGGTGGCGGTTTAGCTCCTGCGTGGTGGCCGCTTGCTTGACGCCCTTGAAGGCCAGTTATTTTGGTGAACCATCTCCATCTCGGATCGGACATCTCTACAGGGTCGGTGTCTCCAATGCTCTCCATTTTTTGAGGGGGCGAATAGCCTCGAGCTGATGCGTCGACGAAGCCGGCGGCAGAGGCGTGGTAGCGGCGATGACTGGCGAGGCTTAGCTCACCCGTCGGTGTGGCACAGTCTTCTTGTGGCAATAAATGACATTTCAATTGCCTAAAAGGTTCCCTGCTAATGTCCAGTGAGTCCTTGCACCTTGCCCGTTCACCGAGAACACTCACTACTGTGTGACAAACGATGTTCTTTCATTTAAAACGTAGAAACACGGAGACGATGAAAAACGCGTACCCGTCGTTCGGCTCCCTAACGGCTTTTTCTCCCTCCAGGAAAAAACCGGTCGGTCTCCTTCCAAACACGTCTGTGCATGAATTGTCGGCGCCCAGGGGCGTGCCGTTGTTCGGCTGTATGCCGTTTGCCGAAAAAATGACGTATAACCAGATACCTTACGTAGGCCGGTCTCCTCTTGAACACCGGTTGCCAAA
Organism: Haemaphysalis longicornis; assembly: GCF_048455015.1. Classification (NCBI taxonomy): domain Eukaryota; kingdom Metazoa; phylum Arthropoda; class Arachnida; order Ixodida; family Ixodidae; genus Haemaphysalis; species Haemaphysalis longicornis. The sequence goes on from NW_027526385.1 coordinate 23,903,801, forward strand.
TATTCTGTGGCCATTCGCTTGCCGTAATTCGGCCGATGACAGCTAACCGAATGAAAAACGTATATTCTGGGGCCATACGTCGGCCGGTATCCCTCATAACACTGGTTGCCCGAAGAAAACGAATATATTCTACCGCCAGACGCGCGGTTCGCCGTTGAAACAACGAATGCACAGCAGCCGCGCTCCGGCCGGTCTCCTTTCGAACGCCAACTGCCGCAAGAATACGCATATTCTGTGGCCGGTCGCTTGCCGTGCTTCGGCCGATTACCGCTTCCCGAAGAAAAAACGGATGCCCTAAGGCCGTACTTCGGCCGTTCTCTTTCTCAACATCGGCAACCGTAAGAGAACTGAATATCTTGCAGCCGGTTAGCTGCCGTTGTGCGTCCGGACACGGGCGGACGGAAAAATACCGAAGCGCTGGTTGCCGAATGTTGGCCGTTCAACGCATGATCAGTGGCTGCCAGAACCTGAATGCTGGCCGGACATGCCAGAAAGCGGCCATAGACGGGCCGGTCTTGGGGCACACTTTCTGTGCCGCCTGGGATGTAGCTCACTATGCAAACTGGTAAGCCCTGCGTAACTTGCGTTTGCTTTTGCCGGCCTCCGCCAATCGCAGAGCATTCTCGTGGGACATCATAGGTTCTGTTGCGGGAAATGAGCTTGTGGGTCGCATGGTCATTCCCTTTTTTCCTAATTATGTAGCTTATTTGGGCGAAGTTTGTGTTAAAAGTGGTGTCAGTATGGTTTTAACTAGGCAATCTTTCGAATGAACCAAACTTGTGTTTTCTCTTCATGGCTCCTTTAACAAAGTGCTATTAAATCTGTATTCCACAGATTTCTAAGCAATCTGTTTGGATCTCTAGATTTCGAAAGACGTTTAGAGCTTTAACTCGTGGATACTTCTAAGTTACGTGCACGCACAGGCGCTGCTTGTTTTTCTATAAAAAGAAATTGTTAAAAATAAAAACAAGCCTACCTGATCTTTGTTTAATAAATTTTTAAACACACAACCACTGAATAAAGCTGAACCAGGTGTCGAGCAAGAAATACCAAGGTACGCTTCACCGCGACGTTCGGCATACCGTTTCTTTTTAGCGATCGGTCTATTAGTCCTCTATTAAAACGGCCAATCGTCACTTTGCAGAAGTTTGTTTACTGGAGTCTCGTAGTATTCAGAAAAGTGGCTTCTTCGGTGAACGTGCTCAAACTACGGCCAAGAAATGTTAAAATATGTAATGCTACACACCCTGAACACTAATATAACTTTTTGATGGCCCCAAAAGAAATAAACTTGAATTAATTGAACAACTGTAAGCAGAATTTTTTAAGGGTAGACGGTGGCAACGAATTCTCGCGTGGCGTACTGCATTGTTTTAATATTATTAGTCCAGAATGACCTGTCGTTTTCTCCTTTGCGTTTCATATATGTGTGTGCGTATTATTATTTTTTTGCGTGGTTCACAGCGTTGTGTGAACAATTGGTTCTTCCAGTTTTATTTTATTATTATTCCGTTAAAAAGCGTACCAAGCTTTCTCGCAAATTTTATTTTCGAAAGTAACTTGTGATAAACTGTCATTTTGCCTGCAGGTATGCATGCGTGCACTGAAGTTTGTCTGTAAATGTCATACTCGGGTATACGAGTGTATGCCGGTGTATATGTGATCACAGTATTTCTACACATTTTTTTTGTGTGTCCATGTTTTTATACTGTGTGAGTGTACTGTAGCGTTGTATTTGTCTTTGCGTGTATGTAAATATTTCGTGTTATTTTGTTGTTGTTCTTGATCACACCATTCTTGTGAACAAATATTTTTTTTTCTTCTCTCTATTTCAGTTCCTTTTTTTTTTGGGACTGCATAATATGTTGCTATTCTGCCGCGGCCACCTTGTGTGAAGAGCCTCAGGCCTACTCAACCTGCTCAATGAACAGCTTTTTGTCTGAGGTCCGTTTTTCCACAGACGAAAATAAAAAAAAACATTTCTGATTCTGATTCTGATTTTGATAAAAGAGCTTTCCTGAACGGCGACCGTCACGTGCCTCCCGTCGTCCGCCCTTTTTAGCCGGTTTCACTTACTAGAATTTCGAACAATAATTAGTTTGTACCCATAAATACAATGCCACATTCTCTGTTCTTTGTAAACATTGGGCGACTAGAAGTTTGCACAAAGGTTTCAGCCTGCCAGTTTTATTAATCGCAGTAGTACAAAAAATATATTCATGGTAACTTTAAGACCCTCCACGGGGAGAGGGGCGCTGCAAAATTATTAGTCCACACGCACCAGGTGGGCCAGCAACAAAAAATGTGTGTGTGTAATATGAAGGTTAGAAAATTGTTACTTATCTACGCAGCACTAAACCTAAGAGGTGTTCTGAACAACGCTTTTTAAATAGCCTTATGAGTTCAACCTTTTCCCTCCGTCAACATGTTCAGTCACTCAATCACCCTATTCAGTCACACAAAAAAATGTGCGCGTGTACTGTGACGCCAACTACAATACTACCTATATAGAATGTAGACAACAAGGCAAAAAGGCAACACCCGCATAAGGGTTTGAACAATGCTTTAAAAACAAGAATTTACGCTGAGTAATATGCATTCAGAATAAGAAGGCAAGCGAGAACTATTCAAAATATTTATAACTGCACAACCGCGCTCACTGCCACAATACGCGTCGCAGCAAATGGTGACGTCTAAATAATGTCCACAGTCAAGCACACGTAGTACTATGGATTATGGTGACACACGAATAAATTAGGCGTTACTGTTTTTACAGACGAGATTCTTTCATGGCCTACTTGAACGGGAAAATTTTTGTCTGTCATGTATATTTGTCTGTATGCCTATGATTCGATTCAGCCACCCGATCAAAGTGAAATAGAAGCTGCGCAATAGTTTTATATACCCACAACCAAACACTTGTTGACATTGTTCATACTTGTCGACATTGTTGAACAAGAACAAAATATTACGCAAATATGAGGAAGAAGATCAATAAACACATAAGGGATATTTGCAGTGTTTCTTAATAAAAAATTTGTAGATGCTTGATATTTGCGATAGCAAATAAATGTGGCGTGTTACGACGATAAGTGGAACACAAACTTTTTCCTGAGTAAACCGCTGCTCGGTTTGCGCTAAACATACACAGGAAGTTCAAATTTCGTGGCCCCTTTAGTTTGGCAAGGAGGACAACGACAGTGCGTAGCTTTTTAGTGTCAAAAATAAATAAAAACAATTTTCGCATATGGAAACATGGCGGACGATTTGGACGTGCTAGCCAGTGCAAGCTGGTCTTGGAACAATGGTGCCACCTGGGGCACGCAAATCAATAAGGACGATGGGAATTCACGATTGGAAGGAGCCAAATGAAGTAGCAGACGATCAGAAAATCACTTTCCTTTCTAGTTTATGGTAACTACCAATAGATGCATTTCAACTGATACCAATCATAATGAAATATTCCCACAGTTCATCGCTACCAATAAATGTTGGATTTCTTTCCTCACCTGCTTTCGGAATTTTTGACTGTCTGCTACCTCATTTCGCTCCATCCCACCATGGAAGCATATGAGTTAGCAGACGACCAGAATATCTGCCTTCCCGTTTTGTGATAGTCTCCCAGAGTTACTTGATATACGAGTTGCGAAACTCCCCATAGGCCCCATGCATCAAAAAGTGGCCCCAAAATTGGTCCACTGTTTTGTATTTTTCGGTACAGTGGCACCATCTGTTGTTGACAAAAAAAAACTATACAACGTGGTTCGCCGCTCGACTACCTGGCCGACAAAGAGTATGTGGATGCTTACGTAAATATGTTGTGCCGAAGAAGCCCAGGGTGTTCAACAACGCAAGTATTTTACAAGTGTTCGAACCAAGAGTTGTAAAAAAATGCGACCATGAGGCCAGCAAGATGCGTTGTCGCCTACTCTGTGCCGTCTGCTGCGCGTCATCTGCGGTCTTCCGGCGGCAAAAAAAGAGTTATAAATTAGCTGCGGCGGCTGTTCGGAAGCTTGAAAGGAATATTTAGAGCCCCTGGAGGAGCTACTGGATTAGTTTTGGCATACACAGTGATGTAGGCCGAGGGACCGCTGCAATATTAGTACTTCACGTCGGAAATATGCTGGACTGGAGCCAGCACAAGCGCATATCGGTAGAGGCAGTTGAGTAGACGCAGAAGCCACCAGAACAAAAAAAAACGCTATTAAGAAGGCAGTGAAGAACTTTAAAAAGTACAAAAACTAAAACAATATGCACCTTTAAAGTAAAGTTTACCGTTAAATTCTCAGTTTGAATAATTACTGTATTTTTAATAGCGCGTGCAGTGGCCGCGGTGGCGCCACCATACGTAAGATCCAAAGGAGGGGGGGGGTCCAGATGTGGGCCGTTTTTCTGGAGGCGGAGTTTCCCAACTGCCTACATCACTCTGATTGTCTACTATCCCATTTGGCTCCTTCTTGCCGTGGAAGTACCGTGAATCCCCATAATCCGTCTCTCTGTGCATAATCCGTCTCTCTGACCTTGGAACGACGGCGCCACCTCAGGTGGCGCCGTCGTTCCAAGGTCAGCTTGTACTGGCTCGCGCGTGCAAATCGGCCACCATTTTGCCATGGGCGAAAATGTTTTTTTTTTTCAGGATAAACAGGTACGTAACTTCGTTGTTCTCGGCGTCAAACAAAGTAAACCAATAATGCGAGCTTCATGCGACGTTTGAGAGCGAACGGAGCGGCGCTCCACACAGGAAAAAATTTAAAATGTTCCCATTACCGCCGTAACACGCTGTACTCCATCCACTGGAGAAAAAAGATCGCTTCGTCGCCAGCTGTTTCCCGTGGCACTAGTGCTTCTTGCGGCATTTTAAGGCAAAGGGCAACAGTTACGAAAGGTTCCACTATAGAGGTTTCACGTTCCGCTTGAAGTGCACGTGGACAAGTGCAACCTGGTTCTACAAACGTTGTAGTAGAGTGTCTCGATTTACGCGCGTCACCCTCGTACGGCAGCGTTGGCATCGAGGCAACCGGCCTCGAGCAATAGAACGCGGTAAATTTAATGTGACTTCAGTAAACCTCTAGAGTGATTACCTTGGCGGGAGCGCGAAGGGAGAGGAACAACATGAGAGGTGAGCGGAAAAGCAAAGGGAGGCATTTCCTCGGGAAATGTAACCATAATATTACCGCCTTTTGTCGACATTTGCAACGAAAGGAGCAGATACTCAGCCAATTTGTTTTCTTTCAAAAATCGGGCCGCGAAGGCAACATGGTCGCTACCAGGCTTCTCAGAGTTTGGGGCTTCTTAAGATTGTCTAGGAATTACGCAGAAGGCTGTGCTAAATGACCGTGTTTTTGAGAAAACCGGTGCTGAGCCAATGGACATCTTTAAAACAAAACTGGCTGGAAACGTAACAAAGGCGGTAACGTTTCTGAAGAAATTTAGGGCAAGTGTAGGGAAGAGAGTTGTGTTTTGTTACTTTCCTGCTGATTTTGTAACGCGCACTTTGCAGGCCTTGAAAACAACGATAATGAGACATTATATTGGGCAGTAGCGCAGCTGGTTCGTGGAAGAGGACAACGAAAATGATGCTAAAAGCGAGGCTGGACAAGCTCACTTCGGCACCGCTCTCGAGGAGAGTCTCATTGGTTTTGTATCAACTATAAATACACGTCCACCAACTCGTCACATCTCCACGGCGTGTTGTACAATATTTTGTGTTTTCTTATGGCATGCGCTCCAGATGGCAAAAAATATTGATGAGAAATATAAACATGCTGGTTGAAGAAGATAACAGAAAGTGAATCCGTGCCTTACACGGTTTATAAAAGTTTAGCTTAGGGCTAGTTGGCAGCCGTAATCCATGACTTCGTGTAGCAGAAAAAAAAGGACAGAGGACACAGGGAGGCAACGGGCACAAGCGCTAACTTCCAACTGAGTTTATTGAAAAAATGCGCGAATTTAAACCCTGCGGCGCTACATTATCACAAAAAACAAGGACAGAAAAGAACGGAACTAAAGCTAAGCTTGATAAAATTTGCCCACAAAATTATCTGCACACGAAGTCATTTTTTGCGCTACACGAAGTCATGCCTTCCACGGCTACAGGCCCACTCATTCGCTTCTATGCATTTTATTAAGTGTAGGAAGAATCAGGACACACAAAACCGCAATCGAGAAAAATACCATTACTTGCTGCGCTACTGCGTCAACGTTGACCAAGACTTTACACGACGAAATCTCTAGCAGAGAAGGTAAAAAACATTACCCGAGATTGTCTTCGCATGAACGAGTGCAGACTGCGTCACTACAGCGCAGACAACAGTCGAGCATAAGCTTGTGAACCCTCAACAAGTAAAGCAAAACCCATTCATGGTGCAGACAGATTGGACACAGAAGCTCAAATTGTGCGGTAGAGGGCAAAAATAATTATTCCAGAAGTCATCTTCATTCTTAAGAATGTACCGACAGCGTGATATTACTACGCAATGTCCAGGTGGGTTTCATGTCTTTTTATTTGCTTTGAACCTGCATTCCAGGGACGTAACACAAAATTACGGAAAGCCCATAATGGTAAGAAACGTTAACTCGTGTCAAGACTAGGACTCGACGTGATTTGTCTTGACTTGGCTACTGCGCAGCCTGTGTTTCTTCGGTCACGGTCTGTAGAAAAGAGAAATATACGGGCGAGGCGGATGGTAGGATTAGGATGTTATTCAGGCAACTCTACCTAACTAATGGAGTTCAGGTTAGTGATCAGAATGTAAGATCTTCTTCTTCGGTCACCCCGGCTGACGAGCGCAGATTAGATGGACCAGATGGCAAAAGCAGGGAAGAAGCCCCGAGGTTTTTTTAGTTTTGTGCAACAAGCACACTGCATGGACACTTTGGTGCTGGGAATACTGCGTCTTTCTGAACTTTTATCTCGTGTTGCTGAAGAAGAAATCTTGCAACACAAAGCAGTCCGAGTGATGCCGTTCGGAATGTCTGCTTATCCTACAAGGACTGATAATATTTTACTTGTCTGGGGGTCATCAGTGAAACTGCCGTCTTTCAGTTAGCGAAGCCGCGCCTGTGTTTCGAAAAAGAGGTTGAGGCCACAATCAGAAAATGGTCTGCTAACACGAGACGGAAAAAAAGACAGACCGGCCAAACAAGCCAGCCACCAAGCAAGCCAAAATCATTAAAGCGAATAAGCAAAGCTTATAGGGAAAAGCTGGATTTATCTGGTACAAATGACCGGACATAAAAAAACAAGGTGAACAGACAAGTGACGCGCACCCATCATTTTAGAACTACAACATTCAGTCGAGTTTGCGTTTTACTTCCTGCCAGCGTGCCAGTGAGCAGATTGTCGCAGCCGAAGAAGACGCAGCTTTGGCTGAGAGGGCTCTGCACTGAAGGGAGTAAAAGTCACGCAGGCGCAATTTCAACAGCTGGTGACGGCAGCAGAGAATATACAAGCGCATCAATCTTCGCAAAAACTCCGTGAATCTCAATGCTCCCTTTTCAGATTTTCACAAGCAAATATTCACAGACTGGAAAAGCGGTTTCAAACTTTTCTCCGCACGTATATACACCACTTCTTCTTCATACTGTTCAGACGGGTAAATACGTTTTTGGTGACAAGTGTTACGTACCCGCGGTGGAATATCAGACGATGCGTGATAAAGGGAAACCTTTGCTTTTGCCTTTGCTGAAGCCAAAAATTTTCTATTTTGCCAGTTATATGGCTTAGTTTTAGTTCAGCTGGTAATATGCCACACCTCATTCACTATGGGCGTTTTTTGCCAGCCCTTTTCTTCTGCAAGCCAATCGCGAAGAACACGAAACTAACACACCTCCGCGGTAGGCGGAAAGCAAAAGTGCGAATGCTACGAGGAAACTGGAAAAATGAGGAAAAGGTCACATTTCTGAGGCTTGGAGGGGTGAGGATTGAAGGGCTTGGAAGTTGTACGAAGCTTAGAATAGTATGTAACCAATAAATGTCCCGAAAAACGTGCCCTCGTAAAACGTTGCTTACACCCTGCGAACTTGAGGACTAAGCTTCTCGCATATACTTAATTTATTAGTCCATCGTTACAATATGCGTCAGTTATCTTGCGCCCTCATTACATTATCTGAAAAATATACTTGAATCTGTGCAAAACCAAGCGCGAAGGTTTATCTCGCACCTCACTCACGTTATCAGAGTGTATCTGCCCTGTAGCATTCCTGAAACCTGGCGCCACTCACCATGCACAGAAACTGCAGCAGACTTGTTTTTTCTACTCCGTATTTTGCCGCGCTTCTTTTTCCAAGCTCCACTTTCGAACAGGCAGTTACGTTTTCCCCAGGCTAGAGTACTTCCGTAAATTCGAACCAATTTTTGCTGAACAAGTAAATACCAGAATTCACCTCTTCTCCTGAGCATTACAGAGTGGAACACGCTGCCCGAACGCATAGTCTCTTCAACAAACTTGCCAACTTTTCAAGCAGCAATATTATCACGTCTTCAATTTCAGCACCTTGCGCAAATTGACAGAACTTGATTTTGTGAATTTTTTCAAGCCCGGTGTTATATATTCCTTTATTGCATCGTTTATGTTATGACTTTGTACATTGTGAAAACAGGTGTTAAGTGCCGAAGTGCTGCGTTGCCTCTGTTGAAACCCATGTTGTGTTCGTTGATAGGCCGATTGAAACTTCCTAGTGTAAAAATTGTATTGCTTGCCCTGTAGAGGTCAATCTTCTATGTTTTTGTTTGTATAATGATCCTATGTATATAATCCGTTAACAGTTTAGCTTTTCTGGTCGGCCTCATTGTAATACACTTCGGGGTCATTGGTGTATCTAAATAAATAAATATCGGTCGCTTGTGGCGATTTGCCGAGGGCAACAAAATATAACACAAATTAAACACGCATTATGAGTTGGCAGAACAGGCTCTTGCCGCTTGAATTTAGAACACTATATTTTATAGTAGTCAGAATTCTGGGCTAAACAACAGAAGTTACGAACGAACACATCAACATACAAGCAGGGAGTCCAGCAGTTTACGCCAGCCGAAGCACACTGGCCGATTGGCATCAGCGACACTGCCACATACGGGATTCTGTTTGTCGAGTAATACCCAATTATTCACCAAACCATTACTATCTACCACAGCAAAAACACCGTACGAACCAGTCCAGCGACAATTTAAACGAGTGAGAACATCGGTCAGTGAGCGGTTCCGCTGCGCCATCTAGGAAGGCAGACGGTTTTTCACCATGGCAACTTTTATTTGTAATTAAGTTGAGAATTGATCCAAAGAGCTGTCTTTAGTCATGAATTTGTTTGTACTCCTGTTCGAAGGCAATACGCCCGTTCCTATATTTTGAATTCCTAGATGTTGCATATATAACTAGATGAATCTTGTTTATTGATGCGCTGGATCCAATTCTATATTCGTAGATGTGTTTTTGATTACACTCCGTCATTTTCCAAACTATCGCATAGTAAAGCAGGACCTCTGACCGCGTACGTGGCGTCATAGAAACCTTCATACCCATGGCCATAGGCTTTTCGGTGACCCTGCAGATTCAAGAAAATAAACTGCACCAAGTGGCAAAACAAAAACGAACAGAGAATCCCTTTCGTACTCTGTTAATGACAGCACCACGAACTTAGAGATGTCGGTGAGGCTATAAGCACAAAGGCCAGGGAACCGTTGACGACTGCTCGGTCAAGCGGAAATTTCAGATGAACCGTAATTTGAGGCCCACTGCACTCAAAAGGGATTCAGAAGTTAAACTTCCGGTTGGGAATGACCAAGGGATCCGTTTCTGCCATTCGGGACAACAAAAACCACAGAGCAAAAGAACCCCTTCGCTGAAGTAAAAACCTTACTCTCAGTGACGGCTTTCAAGTGGAGCGTTAGGCCTAGCTTATTTTTTCACGGTTTTCCAAGGCTATTCTCCGTCTACCCATTTTACTATGGCAAGATTTTCGCATCAGTATTTGTTTAACATCATACTCAAGCCACAGTCGCTTTTTTGTGTCCCTAAACTGATTCATAGTTAGTTGGGTCCTGCCCATATTATCAAGACTCCTTATTTATAGTAGCCTTACTGGGATTGTTCTCCATTTACATTCTGGTAAAGTTGAGTATTTGGAAGCTTTTAATGTTTTTTTTTTGCGCAAACCTGCAGCAGTGCTCAAAGATCGTATGTGTGCTGAAGTGGAATATTTTAGTTGGTGAGGAGAATCTGCGTCTCCGAAAAGGCTACGTGTGCGGAGGTCTCCTCGTTCGCTTAATAAAACTTGCCCGATATATATGCGTGCATAGCAAGCCAGTTTCGTCTGCTGATTTCTTTATACCAGCATTTCTTTTTTTTTCGACGCATTCGCGGGAATGCTGTTCTTAAACAGAACAAAAAGCTACCTTATAAGCTTAGCCCCTCCTAATACAAGTACTTAGTTTGAAGTTGCAAATAACTTTGCCTATGATCGAAATGGTGTTTTACATTTAAAGGCTGTATACGCATTGCTAATTATATTGTCAACTACATGCGACAACGTGTGTCCTTACGGCTTTCGAGACTGTGATGGCGCTCATGTCAACACAGCGCCAACGTTGAGGCGGAGATGATTGTCCCTCCTAAATAAACGAAACACTTTTAAACAAATTACGTAAACAAATTTTGACCCAAGGGCGCGCTAATTGGGATATTGACCGCGAATTTTTACTGGGTCATCAATACCCAGAGGGGTCACGTGGGGTTTTACTGCGGGAGCTATTCCTCAAAGTTACAAATATAAGTTTGGGGCTAATGACCATGATCGGTTCCGGCGTTAGCTACATGTTCTATATTTTGATTTTTCATCTGTGGGTTAATTATTATTCTAATTCTTTGTGCTAATTCGTTTTGGTAATATCGCCGTTCCAAGAGAAATAAAATTTTTCCGATCCCAGGTATTCTAATCACAGCCAATAAAGTTTAGACCTGTTAGGTATAGTTTCCCATGGGGCATTTTTCATTCCTTGCCAAAAGCCCCTCAGGTGCTGATGTCGCAAGCTTTCCCCGGATGCAGTAATTTTAATCAATATGTACTTTATTCTTTTTGTCTCCTTCATGAATGACTGCTCCTGTTAGGATGTAATAAATAGACCTTGCGAGAAGCCAAATACAAAAAAATATATTATGAGGCTCCAATTAGAGGCAGCAGCATCGGAGGACACCGGCCATTAGTTCTTATTTAAGGGTCAGGAAGAAATCAATGCACTTTTCTTTGCCTTTTTAATGGACAGGCTGTTCATTGCTTTCGCGAGAAAAAGTACTAATTAGGCAATTATTCGTAGCAATGACGATACATCCGCTACTTTCTATTGCTGGAAATAAATGAGGTTACACGTAAATCAAAGTGGGAGAGACAGAAAGAGAGAGATAGAGAATACTTTTCGTCCATTCTAAATGACGCAGGTTCCCAGGGGACTAGAGGAGTGGTCGCTTCTTCCCTGGAGCCTATATATCATTACACGCCACCTGTGCTCTAGCCGCCTTCTGAGGCTGGGTGGGCAGAGAGGAACTGAACAGCAAGATCTTATATTGCTTTTGTTGGGTTGTCGACGGAAAGAGGAGAAGGTGGTGACGGCTAAAGTCACACACCCTGATCGGGTGGCGGAGTGCACCTACTTCTGAGCAAAATTTACATTCAGTGTCGTAGCGATTCGGGTGCATTGACTGGAGATGCGTCTTTAGTATGAAGGAGCTTGATTGTGTGAGCCGCAGCGTAGTCTGTTGTCCCGCGGATAGGTCAGGGTGGGGAAGGGGTAGAGTCCGTCGCTTTAGGAGATACTTTGGGTATGTTTCTGAACGTGACAAGCGAGCCCGGTCACTGCCCTCGTACAGCTTACTGTCCTGGGGTCTAAAAGCGCAGGCCTGCTTGAAGGCGTATTCGCCACCCTTAGCGTAAATAAGGGTTAGATTTAGTGCTATTAAATGTGCATTCCACTGAATTATAAGCAAGCTGTTTAGACCTTTCTGTTAAGAGCAAAGTTTAGAGCTTTAAATCGTGGATGCTTTTAAGTTACGTGCACGTACATATGCTGCTTCTACTTCTACAAAAAGCAATACAGACTACTACACTTACAACAATATCCAAGTGCCAAAGAAGTGCCATCGTTATAACCGATGATTGTTATATGCGGGTGGCTAAATAAAAAGACGGAGCAGAGATCAAAACCTTTTATTTGCACACAAGCAATGTTGTACTGCTACCTATTTCTGGAAAAAGAAGCCATACTCGGTCAGCTTTGTTTGCTGCACATGAAGCTGGCGCACATCGTTTTTATTAAGAGCATCTATAGCACGAGTTCGCGGTTTTGATTCCCAGCCGCGGCGGCCGCTTTTCTGATGGAGGCGAAAAGCAAAAACGCCCATGTATTCAAGACTTCAGCGCACTTTAGAGATCCCCAGGGGGTCAAAATTAATCCAGAGCCCTCCACTACGGCGCGCCTCATCGCCTACGCTGGGTCGGCGGTGTTAAACCCTACCATCACTCAATAAAGAGCATCTATAGGTGCTTCACCTAGCTGAGCGAAGGGTCCTTGGTGGAAATGAAGTCCCTGAGAGGCTATTATGCGTCGGGCTTCTTGCGAAGGTGCTACCCGAGTAGGTTGTGCTACCGCTTCATCAGAGTTGTAACTGCACCGCTGTTCGCTGCACCCGCGCAACAATCGCTTGTTCAGTGAGGCACTCAGACGTTTCCAAAACATCGGCCCTGACGCCTCATCCGCGGAAAAACAGAGGTCAACTGGGTGCCTCTTGAAGAGGCACCCAGTCAAATTCAAAGCAGCAGGCGCGGAGACGGGGCCAAAGCGGGGGCATCAGGAGGGGTGTTTGAAAGAGAACTGAACTGCTCTCCTCCTCCTCTTAACTCATCGTAAGCGGCGTAGTTGACTTGTTTTCTGAGGGTACGGGATGCGAGGCGCGTCGCGGCGCATGGTGTCTACGTGATTGGCATGGAGAGCCGGTGGCAGCTCGCATTTTCGGCGCTTGCTGTAACCGGATTAGATCGTTATATCCGATATCGCGGCGCTGGAGCATTGTAATAAGCGGTATATTTTCCCATGGAAAGCATACAAAAGCGGACGGTGCCATAGCTGTTCATCGTTATATTCGATGTATCATTATAAACGGTATCGTTATAAGTGGACTCGACTGTATATAAAAATTCAAAACAAAAAAAACTGGGCACCACTCCTTTGTTTAATAAATATGTAAACATACAACCATTTATTAGAGCGGAGCCAGGTGACAAACAAGAAATCCTAAGGTACGCTTCACCGCAAAATGAGGTACAGCGTTTCTTTTTTAGCAATCGGTCTATTGGTCCTCTATAAAAACGGCCAATCGTTACTTCACCGAATTTGGTTTAGTGGAGCCTTTTCGTTTCCGTAAACGAGCTTTCTTGAAGAATGATCGTCATGGTGCTCACGTCATCCGCTCTTTTTAACCGGTTTCTCTTACTAGTATTACGAACAATAAATAGTTTCTACCCAATAAATACGACGCCACATTCTCTGTTTTTTGCGAAACATTCGGCGACTAGACGTTTGCACATTGGTTTCATCCTGCCAGTTTTAATAATTACAGTAGGAGAAAAAATCAATTCATGGTAGCTTTAAGACCCGCCACGCGAAGTAGGGCGCTGTAAAATAATTATTCTGGTGGGCCAGCAACAAAAAAAATTGTGCGTGTAATCTGAAGTATAGAAAATTTTTACATATGCACGCAGCATTTACCCGAAGAGGTGATGTGCATTCAGGCGGGGTTAGTGGCCGTATAAGCGCTCCAGCTCTCAGAGACAAAGAGACGCCGAAAAGACATAAAGAACAATTGTAAGTCGCATAATCTTCAGCGCCGTAGGGAAGTGGTTCTACCCGCCAAGAGCCCCGAGTATAGAAACATACTGGAGCACAGCTGTTTGAGAGGCAAAAGTTCACCAAATGGTCACCTACAAGCACTCCGTTACTATTACAGGGAAGGCAGGCAGCGACTCTGCTACTACAGGGAAAGCTCACAAAGCGATTCAAGAACGGGTTCTTTCCGCATTCCCTATACCACAGAACTGGAGGTTCCAAATTAATACGGAGAAGCTTGTCCAGTATGCAAAAAAATTAGGCACCCTCCAACATATGGTCACAGATAGTAAATTCAGCCAGAAAGCCTCGTCTATTCCTTTTACCACCAACCCAGCCGTAACCCGTAACGAGCGATAGATGATCGCCTGCGGGCCCCGCCATGGAGTATCGGCTGATCGATTCCTGGGCAGAACGGCGAAGGCACAATATAGTTTCACAAAGAACAACACCTGCCGCCGGGTACAGAGGACTCACTAAGGTCTCTGTGAATGAAGCTTATTCGCTCTATGCCCTTTTTCTCTAAGATATGAAAGGCAAGTTTTTATAGAAGGTGGTAATGAACTCTCGAAGGTTCATCTGGAAGAAAAAAGAAAACTCTTTCTCAATATTCAGAGTTCTTATGCTAATAATAACCCACGTAAACGCTATCATTGTGCTTATTTATAGACCTTACACATAACCCTTACTTATACAAAGTTTCTGTTAATCCAAAGAGCGCGTGCTGGCGGCGATGTTGAGGAGAGTACTGCAAACAAATCCTGACCCGCTAAGTTCGGCATTAAACCGCCCTCGGGGGTCATGGTTTTGCAAATTTTATGTTATCCTGGAAGAGGTGGTATGACCCCGTGATTAAAACGAAAACCCACCTAAGCTAAAGGTAATTTTACGGAAATCTGCCCTCAGGCAACGCCCCATAATTGATTTAGAGTTCTTGCGTTTACACATGAACAGCCAAGAGGACGGAAGCAATCACTGGCAATTCTAGAATCACTGAGCTAATCGTGCCTAGCCAATCAATGCAGAATATAACTAAAAGCCACACGGGCAAGGAAACTTCGATCTGTAACAGCAGACAGCCAGTCTAAGGGATCGATTTATCGACCAGGTCCCCCGTATGGCTTGGCTCTGGCATTCAATAATCGCGCATCATCGAAGCAAAGGCATTTTCTCTCGGTAATTTCGGATTCCTCGCATAAAGGTTTTCAATTTGCGACTGTTTTGAAGGCAAGCAATGCGCAATTATTAGATTTGAAGCGATCATTAGGTCAGCGGCTGTGTTTCGGCAGGTCATTTTTGTTCTCCTGCTTTTTTACGCATCACGACAGTGCTATAGAATAACAAAATATTGTTAATTATTCACCAGACGCATATACTTCTTATTACTAGGGCATGGTCGCAACGGCAGACGATATATTCGTGGCAGGTCTATCATTGGACATGTAGGATGACATAGCTCTGCATAAAATTTGAACAGGCCATGAAAACAAAATAAAGTTGTGTTCAATAACAGGATAGTGCTGCCCTCGTAACACTGATACCAATTTTTTAGCAGATTTGAAATTAATAATTGAGCTAATATAGAAAATTGATAAAGCAGCGGCAAGTCCGTAGCCACTTTGCGGCGCTATCTCTATGAAGTGAAAAAGCTTTTTTTGCGAATATCTGTTCCATAAGTTCTATACTGCGGTTTCCGTTCTAACAAAAACATTACATAATTAAAAACTCAAATGATTGTAAAAAGCCATTAGAATCATTTTCTCTAAGTTATCCCTGCTAGGTTCCCCCTCTGACATTACGCAAGCTAACATCACACTCCATGAACTACGAAGGAAAAAAATCCACCTGAATTTCTTAATAACAACCGATTAGCGATTGACGTAAGATCGGATCTATCGCCTTTAATGACTCGAAAGGCGCGTCATCACTAGCCTCATTCTGTGCCACCATATTGCGCTTTAAGTGACATTTCTAATTCTCTTTCCTCCCTCGCACAATAACTCAATGTGACTCCATCACAAATGCCATGTATGGTCCGCAATTATGTTTATTGTTTTGTTTCACTTTGTTCATGTTCGCCTTGTAATCGTTGATTTCGTTACTATTTAAATATCCACACTGTACAGACGTTCAGTGGTCTGCAGTAAATTATCAACATATAAAAATTAATACATAAATAAATAAACTAAGATATACTATTCAGTTCTCGTATTCTGTAACTGCCGGTTAAAAATGCTAAAGTACTTCTTCCAGTCTCCGGCGCCTGTACTTTTTTTATTTTTTTTCAGTTGGGGTGTGGTGGGTAGGCCTCCGAGAAATATTGCCTAATTCTCGGTAACGCCTCAAGAATAACAAGTAACGCATCTTTACTTCACCCTTACAGCATTTGTTTCTTATTACTAAGGTCTGAAGTATCCCGCATAGCTCATTGCTGATTTTACCAATTAGGCGCAGAATGGTGGGCGAACGTTTTGCAATCAATTTACGGTTTTTCGTTAAAGTGTACGTTTCCTTAGTATTGTTGAGCGAGGGAATGATGCTCTAAGCGTAAACAAGCGAAACTTTACTTATCTCGTCCAGCGGTTTCGCCGAGCGGTAAATTTTACCTTCATTTGAGCGCAGCTGCGCCATGACCTTGACAATGCATCACGTGACTCGTCGGGCCAAACTCCGCCGGCGGCCGCGTTCGCTAGCCGCTGCCGCCGCTGCAACCTTCGCGCATGCGCTCTCCGCAGCTGGTTTGCGGCTGAACATGTGATTCGCCGCTTGCATGTGAGCTTGACCATAGAGGACAGCGAGGCAGGGCCGTCTTCTCTGCGCGTTGCCTGAGAGCTGGAGGTTTGAGCCGTCGTCCGCAAGCAGCGTCTGACCACCCCTCCGAAATCACCCGGCGAGCCGTTCGGCTCGAAAAACACCCGAAGCGGGACAACAACCGCACCCAAAGGCAAGCTTTTGAAGAATAGTAAAGTAATTACAGCTGAATTAGGGCTAAACATGCCAAGATTTAACCAGGCTAAGCCAAGATTCGATTAGCTTATCCAGGGTTAGCTTAGCTAAGCCGCGGCCATTTTAAAGCAAAGCTTCCTACCTCTACCAGCCAACGATTCCTTCATGGCATGCGGGGCCAGAAACCGAGGGCGGATGGGGAGTGGAAGGGAGGTTTTCACTAGCGGAGCACAGTGTAGAAGGCGCGGCGATAGGGTGCTATTACCCAGCGTTCACCATGCGTAGCTGCCTGGTCACACCAGCGGGCGCGTTGGAGGTACGGCTTTGTCGTCTGCTTTAGTGACGGTTGTTTTTAGCCTGTTCTGGCGTGCTTTCGTCAAATGCGCGCTTCCTTCGCACGGCTTGATTAAGTTGTTCGACGGCACCTTCTGGGTAACCAGTACCCGATGGGAGTAAGAGTTGTATGGCAAAAATACGTTAAGGGTTAGTTTAAAGGGCAGGAAAACAAAATGTGGAGATCAAATACAGGCATCCGGCCTCTAGAGAAACGCTACCTTTGTGCTCTGCATGCCACGCGTGGGACTCCGTTTTCTAAATTGGTGAATACAAATTCGGCTGTGTTTTAATAAGTAATACAAAAGGCGAAGGGAGCAACTGGCTGTGATAAATAGCGATTATAAAAGTTCTCTCAGCTTTCTCGCAATTGTCAAACTTACTGAAGTAACTAGTTTAAAACGGTATAAATGGGAATCACTAAGCACACATGCCGAATCGTTTTGTAGTCTGCACTTGTGTCGCATGGTGGTGAAGCCCCTAGCTAGCATATCAGGATGGCAAGGTTCCGCGGTTTAACCCTTCGAAATACTCTCCTTTCCGTTTTCAGCCGACGCAAGGCCGGGCTACAGCGGCGGTCTCGACCGCCTCTCTAGCCCGGCCGTGGCCGACGAGACACCGCCCACGCGAATTCCTGCTAATGGCTGGCGGAAACTCTGGTTTCGCTCTTTGTAGATCCACGTGTATGAATTTAAGGGACGTCGCATGGGCAATTGTTGTGCGTGTCGTTTAAAGCTTTGCCTCCCAACCACCTTCAGAGCGTGGATTGGAGCCAATTGTTTTGTAGATGTCCCCGCACACAGCAACTCTCAAATACTGATTTCGGGTAGGATCACCATGTGAAATTTTTTCCCTCCTGCCTTTTAGAAGATATAATTAACACGCACACTACTTCCCTCAAACATACGTATTGAGGAGTGCTCAGATCTGCTGGGGCTATTTACCAGTGCATCGACGATCTCTGTTAGCACATGTTATTCGCTATCTTATAAAGGCAAGCAGGTTAATGTATTGGATATGCAAGATAAAAAAAAAAGGGGCTGCTAAGTCCATATTACTTTCACGTAGCATATTTTAGTCCTCCCAACAACTAAGTGAGACTATCATAATCTAGTTACTAAACTTCGGAAAGATATGTTTTCGTAGGATGGCAATACACGGAGAAATATCCTGCAAAAAACATGTTGCAATTTAAATGTTAACCCTAAACAAGAACATTTCTGTTTGGACCCCGAACCCGTATGTATTGAACTTTTATGTCAGCAAAATTTGGTTATACATCCGGGGGCTCCAGTAAATTACCAGTAAATATTCCAATCGCACGACTGAGAACACTACAGTGTTTTGTTCGGATTTTTATATAAATGAACACATAAGTTAGTTGTGGACAGAGCATCCTTGAAAAATATCTGCTGAAGAGCGGTGCCTGTTATGACAAAATATACCGTTATGTAATTGCCACTTAAGCAAACCAAGTAACCTCTGTCACCAACATATCGACGGCCCTTGCTCTACTTTAGATAAAAAAAATAATCGGGATCAAATATTTCCTGGACGTTCCAAAACTATTAAAGCTCCCGTACAGAATAAACAGCAAGCTCTTACGGTAATTCAACCCCTCCTGTCAGCGTCATGACAGTGTCGATAATATGAGAATATTCGTTGCGTAAGTTACAACTTGCCCACTTTGGTTGCCGCCTTGTGCGGACCGTTCCGCTCAATTAACAAGCCCGTGTGTTTTATACAGTCTTTCATCTCATCTTATCTTATGTTGTCTTATCTACCGTATCGACAATATTTCAGAGACCGGTGCAAACCAAACGCACTTCTGTGGTGAAACGTTTCTGCTTACGATGAGCGTTTGCAATCACACCAGCTGGCGAGCGGCTACGCAGTTTGCCATCCACATTGTTGAGAGAGGACGCTCGAGCAGTTAAGACTAAGCGGCTACTCTGCTAAGAAGGTATTCTGGGGAGCGGATGCTCGTCAAAACAATGAGCTCTTGTAGTTACGGCTTTGGCCTCAAAACTCCAAGGGCTGCTGTGTCGTCGCACGTTTCTCCTTCACTCAGATATTGAATTGTAGTTATGACGCTGACAATGTGCGTACATTTTGCACCCGTTGTACACCATATCTT
Source organism: Haemaphysalis longicornis (assembly GCF_048455015.1). Classification (NCBI taxonomy): domain Eukaryota; kingdom Metazoa; phylum Arthropoda; class Arachnida; order Ixodida; family Ixodidae; genus Haemaphysalis; species Haemaphysalis longicornis. The sequence continues at coordinate 23,923,090 of NW_027526385.1, forward strand.
CAGAGACACCATGCTTTTTTTTTTATTCTTATCTCGCTAGCCGTACACACTTAAAATACACTCCCCCCCTCCTTGGAAACGCATTGCTATAGAGGCTGGGCTTCTTCTTCATGCATGCCTCATTCTTACTTATGATAGCAATACGAACTTTACGTCATTGTCTTTCCTTGTACCAGAACTCATGCTGATCAAGGTGGCTTTCTTGTTGAACAGCTATATGGGCAGCCAGTGTCCAGTGTTTCCCGGCCCCCAGTGTGTCATTGCGTTCGTCCTAATGAACAAAAATTTTTTTCTGACTTCATAATTCTGATCTCGGAAGTTCTTTTAGATCGTAAAAATGTTTTCACAATATTAAGCAAAAACTAAGGCTTTGGGCATCAAAGAGGTAAATACAAGATTCTGTCTGAGGAAGGCAATGTTTCTTAAGCGCTTGTATTTGTGTTGTCGTTTGCAGATTCAGATCAGAAAAAAACTTTAGTGTTTCCACGAGTGCGACCTTTTTCTGGTCGACTTTGGTGTCGTCCTGGCACATGTGATTTTTATATAGTTCTACGCGGCATCTCCGTTCACCTCGGCAAGTAAAGCCTGGTCAGACGGCCGATGCTGAGCAACCAGGCCTCTCACTTCTCCTCGTTCAGAATCTAGAACAAAGTAGGTGGTTTTTAAGAGCTTGTGTGATATGTTGTCGCAGGACGAACCCACCCGTTATAGGTCTGCGTATTGGTGGCATATGGTGCCCTGGTTAGAGTGAAGCTCGGGGTAGCAAAATGATAGGAGTGCAGGAGAGGAAAAGGTGGGTGGTTGAAGTTAGCGCCCTACAACAGCGTGGCGGCTGACGAGGGAGGGTTTGAGTGGTGGGAAGCGAGCTCCGGACATTCAATAGGGATCGAGTACCGATCGGTAGGCCAAGGCGCAGCCCCTATGGGAGATCTGTTGAGGATGTTCTGCAGCAGAAATTAAACGTTTTTCACAGTAAAACACTGCTATAGTTTAACAACCTTGTCCGGTTCCACCATTGAAATTCTCGGAAATTTCCTCGACGCGATGGAACTGAGAACTTAAGCTCCTGCCCCGAATTTCAGTAAAGTAACACAAGCCGTGCCTTCCTTGCGTGACAGAGATTTTGTTGAACAATAAACCATTTCTCTTTAGCCTTAAGGCTTTAAATACAGTGAGCCCTACCACCCAAGTATTGAGGTCACTAGGAGTACCGTGGCCACAAATGTCTGGTCATTTCACCCTCCTGATATATATAACTTCTTCACAGATGGTAAATAATATCATTAGGGCTTTCGACATAAAGACTTTGCTGCAGAATTGCCTAACTGTAACTAAGTAATAAAATCACGTGCAAGTGAAAAAGTAGATATAAAAAGCCACTGGTGTGATCATAGTTTTCCAGTTCCTAGCTGTGCTAACAGACTTGAAGAATGAAAAGATACACAAAAATGTGGAATGACAAAATAGCATACTTTTTGCATTTGAAGGGCTCTAAGGTCTTTTAGGAAAACATACTTCACACGCAAAGGGTTCACTGTGAACCATATTGATTTCGTTAACTACGTTCTGTTAAACTACGGCTATTTGGAGTCTTGCTATGGATGTGTATTGAATATACTTGCCAATTCCAGTCTCACTGAGCGAATATTTCCGCACATTGTTGTCAATTGTAGACTACCAGGTAGAATGCAGACCACTGTTCGTAGCGAAAAACTACACAAAAGTAAAAAAACTTACATAAATGCGCCTTTTATTTTCATCAATCTCTCTTTTTATCTCCAATTCAATTTTATAAGATGTTAAGGAAGTAGCAAAACCTTAAGATATGACTCTCGTCGTTCTTACTCTTTTCTTCTACATAAGGTTTTTTTTAGCAAATTATTAACTGTGCTCACGCAATGGGCCCTCAGACCTGGCAAAGTGCGAGCCTACTTCGCAGAATTATATCCACGTGGAAATAGGGAGGGAATACAGTGAGTTTGAAGCTCTGCCAAATGCAAACGCACAGCAGAAACCAATCTCAAGGCGGGAAAGACAACGGTATGAGTATTTGTTTTACGTCAGAAGAAGCCTTCCAAACTTTTCTGACGTAAACTCCGATGATTATTTTTGTAATAAAGTACCTTTATTCGGATGACGTCCAGGTTACATCGCAGATACGACGTGCCACCAAACACGCTAACAAAGATTGATTATGAAGGCTGTGGAACTTTCCTCGATACGGCCACCTCGAAGGATTGGAAGAATGTCCTGCACACCCTTCAGTAGGGGTCGACCCACCGTCCTCCGGCGAACGGCAGAAATAATTCTTCATACGCAACTGATCCATTCTGAGAGAAAATATTTGACACTTTGTTCTTATTCCTTAGGGAGTATGTCTTAAGATCCCGTCAATCCTTCTATGTCCCAATTTGCAATGCACCCGTTGTCTTTCTTGCTACTCTAGGAAATGTAAAACTTGGGTACGCAGGTTCTCAAAAGAAGGTCGGTATGCCTTAAACTACTTCTACGTTATTTTTAGAGGGGAATGTATGAAAAATTGTAATAGCCTTGTTAACAGACAGCGAGAAGCTAAGGAGTATAAAATCCACATGAACAGGTGTCTGGTACGAATACTGGTGAGGCTTCAAACCTGGCAGTCTGGAAAATATACTAAATTTGGCTTGCTATGTCATGTCAGGTGAAGGGAAAAGGATGGCGACATATTTGCCCAACATTGTTTATCACCCCGATTCCCCGATGCCATGCAACAAAAAACTGCAGGAATTGCGTGTTTTGTCTCCACATTTTTAATACTTATTGAATCTTTCGCTTATGAGATTAGGCTGCAAGTATACGTATTTTGATATCGAGCGAAAGCGCTACTAGGCCATGTCTTGCAAGGTCATTCATAGCGTCGGAATGACTTTGAGCCTCGGAACGCAAGTGTGGCAAGCGTGACGTATGTGATCCTCTGCGGAGAGGTGTCGCATCTTCGCTCGCGTGGATCCTCCCCGCTGTGGCACCACGTGACTAGGCGAAGGGTTAACGGCTGCTTCGCTGTCACTGAGACGCTCAGTATCGCTTTAGATGCCACGCCGGCTGGGCCGTTTGTGCATGCGCCTCCCCTTTAACTTGGATGACTAGGTTTACATGGGTCAAACCTGTCCCAGACTTTTGCGTTTCACATTCTATTCCAATAAATGCAACTGTTTAATTGGGTGAGTGGGACGGACAGAATTCTTTCAACTGTATCACACGTATAACATGCTTCAAGCAGGATGATGTGCTGCCAAAAAGTAAGATAAACAGCAGGTTGCAACAGTTTTGTTCCCATGTCTTCCTCGCGATGCATCCACGTTATTTCAATGTGTCCAAATAAATTTGCCCTCCTTGACAACTTCGATGACCACTCCGTTATGCACAGCCTCGTGTTGGCTGGGCGCTACACTTCATTGCTTTACTATGGCCAACAGCTACCCTGCCTCGATGTTCATTTTTCAAGTCGAAGTAGGGCCGGCGCTTTATGATGCGCCACCATGACTGAGGCCTTCTGCGTCTCCAAGGAAATCGACGTGAGAGCGCAACGGTAGACTGTAACCAAAACCAGTGGTTCAGTTTCAGTGCAATGCACTCGAGGGACCAATGTATGCCGCCAACAAAAAAAAATTTGGGAATGAAAGTGACATGCACCCTGTTTGACTCAAAATGTAATCTTGGCTGTGGCACTGTGCAGTACAAGCAAGACACCGTCCTTGCATTGCGTGATGCCGCACTGCAGAGCAAACTTTTCAGTCAAGTCGTATGCCTGACTTCGCCATTCGCCGATAGGTTAACGTAGGCTGCACGGATTGTTAAACCAAAAGCATGGTGCTGAAGCTGAATTACAGGGCTGTCTCAAAGTGCAGTGTCTTCCGCTACGTCCCGAAGCTTTCAACCATCTTCGACTATAGAATTTTTTACCTATGTGGCTGGCCCTTGTAACTGCGTGGATATACCACCAAAGAGCTTTAGGCAACCATAGCCAGGACAAGACTGTCTGAATTTTGTCTCCTTTTGCGATGCCCTTCCTTATAGGTACTTTACTGCTCTCCTCGTGGAGAAGCACGAATATCAGAAGCAAACAGGCCAACTTCACAGACCTTGGAAAGCCAGTGTTACACAGAAAAAGAGCGTTTATCTTCAAATAATAACTGTTGCCGCGTAACAATGCTGTGAAGGAAGAAGAAAAATTATAGCTGTTCCACTCAATGAGAAAGTACTAGAAGAGTAACAACAACAAAAACAACAACTGTCGGAAGAGCAGAGCAGAGCAGAGCAGTGATTCGCCATAATGGTCTGTAGCGCAGTTATCCGCTGACTGCTACAACCCAATGCAATTCCAATTTCTTGCCTTTGAAGTGCTCACGCGAAACCTGCCTCAAAGTACGCCAGCGGGAGTTCTGCTCTTTCTGTGCTAGATTTTCCTTCCTGTCGTGCCGGCATTGCACCGCGTCTTTTTTAGATGCGACGCATTTCATGCTCGGGGCTGTGTCCCTCCCTCCCTCGTTGTCGTTGTCGTTGTCTTTGTCCGCCGTCCACACTCTACTGCGCATGCGCGTCTCTTCAGCCCAGTCAGCGTTTGGGCTGACGTCAGCGCAGACCCCTATCAAAAGAAATAGTTAGGCGGCGCCCGGATTCGACCCCACAACTCTCTCAACGCAACGGGAGGTACGTGGCGCTCCTCCTACTGCGCTACAAACCGAGACGGCAGCATGTAGTACGAACGCGCTTTACGTCTTTCACTCATTCAAACTACGTTAAGAAGCTACTGATACAACGAAGGCACGCGAAGGTTAACCTCAACGGAAGCGACGAACAGGTATTGAAGATTCATTCGTCTTCCAAGATTACATCACCCATGCGCATAACATGTTTCGTCCACCCGTTGAATTACTAAAAAAAAATTCTAATGAGCTCCACTCCCCTAATACATGGGGGGAGCGGGACGGTCAAGTTTATTGTAAATTGGTTCGTGGGAAGGATCATCGACAGCACTGGCATTTAATTTAACCCAATAATTTATGATTGGGGAATATTTGGTCAACAATGAAAAATGCGATGCGAAAGCTAGAAAATAAAACCTGTAAACTTGTCTTAATAAGGAAACCATGTGCTAGCATGCTCTTTCATGCCCGCAATGTTTTAGAGTGGAAGCTCTACTGCGCAACATTTTGAAAGGTCATTTATCGCGTCGCAATGACCTTCTACAGCCGACCCACAAGCTGACCTATTTTGTTCTTAGCGGTTCGCGTACTCCGAGCTTCACCGCTCCGGTATCGCTTCACTTAGCGAGGTTGAAATGGCTGCCTCGATTGCGCTTTATCACCCAGCGGCAGCCGTGAGGCCTGTGCGTGTGGTTTAGGGCAGGCGAACCATGCAACTGAGAGAGGTTTCAACGACTGATATATGTAAACACTGGGCTGAATGACTTTTCCAAAAAGGAATAGAGAAGCACACGATGCACGCTCACAAAATCGCTGCTTTGGCGGCTGCTTAGCCGGCGCATGGTTCATCAGTCTCGGCACTGATCGCGTGCCGGCTGGGAAGAGCAGGTGCACGCGAAATAATAAATTCAATCATCCAGTTGATATATTTAGACGGCAGGCTGCAAAATTTCAAGCAAAGGCGAACACACTGCACACTGCGTACTTACTGTTTGCTTTCGCGCGTAAAATCAAAGTTTAGTAGCGTTAAGGCGATGCAATTTTCTCGCCTGCCCTCGGCTGAAAGCCTGTAGGCCAGAATCGCACTAGTCCACTATAATGAGGGCGTTTGATAGCATCCGACTTCCACCGTGTGTGTTTAAAACGACTAACACGACCGAAGGTTTAGCAACGTACCATTAAACCCACACCTCATCCAGCACTTCCCCAACGTCAAAGCACGTCGGGACTGCATTTCTGAGGGCAGTGTACGCAATCTCACTTAAGAATGGCGCATCCTGCTTCGCATTTATTGATTTTCCTCTGAGCAAAGTTATCAAGCCAGGGCAAGATGGAGAAAAATGCTGACTTGTATGCAACGCAAACAGTCTAAGCAGTGACAGTGGGAAACAAAGAGAGGTAACGTCATTACACGCACGCGTGCCTGCCTAGCAAACAACACCCCCCACAAGGCCAATGGCTGGACTGAAAGGCAACAGAAAACTGGCTTTGAAAAGTAACATGATGAGGTTATAGCATAGAGTACAACTTCACTCTGATTAAAACGGTGTGTTCTCTGGAGTATAATGTAAATTTTAATCCTCATGAAGGCAAAAAAAGAGTAATAAACCCCGCGGCACTGGTGATGTCGGCATTGCTGCAAAAAATAAACAACCCACCGGGCTTTATTACCTCGAATAGTTATTTTCGAAGATCATAGGGTGCCCAGAAAGAAGTGCGCAGATTAGTTTACTGTACTCGTCTGTTGTCGCCGCTATTTATGTGGGGGAGTTGAGGCTGAAAATTGAGTCGCGTGGGACCCAAGTTCGTCTCAAACACAAGTTAGTTTCTGTGCGAAGCTGATAGGCTTCAGAGAAATAGAGCAGCGTCCAAACTCCATCTTGCGCAAACAGATTCTCCATCCCTACTTCGTCGCCTCTCTACATGAGCAGTGCGCTCCAGACCGTGTGTTCGGCCCAGCGGGAAAGAAAAGTTTTTCTGCCGTTCGGCGCTTTCTAATTTAGCAGTTGCGCTCTGCAGGGCAGGCGGCAGGCACAAATGGAACGGCCCACCTATAAAACAAAGTAGCCCGAAGCCGGGGACAACTGTGTTTGGCCCTCTACACCAGTGTTAGTTCTTTTGATATGCTCTGTCAGTTCATGCTTTGCCTGTCATTGGTGCCGCCGTCCACTGTACAGCTTTACGCCCGGTAACAAGTTCAGACATTCATTTTTGTTATTTCTACACTCATTTGTATGTCGTATTCTTTCGATCCGCCGTGGGTATTACCAAGGGAGTAGGTGTTCACATAAGACATAATAGCTCACAGTGCAATGCAGTCATCAAAAAGTGCATTCCCCTCCAAAAAAACAAACTAAGGACGATTTACTAGCCCCGGTAGTCTATAATGGAAACACCGCACTATAATGTAAACACCGTAACTTAAAGAAAAAATAACGACAAAACAAAGAAATCGTACCCACAGCGAACTCCCCAGAAACATGGAAATACTACGAGCTCTCCCTACACATTTCATGCCAGAATAAAACTATTGCCCTTCAAAGTTTCATTGTGGTAACTAACTAGGACGTATTCTCAAGCGCGAATTACAAAGAAACATGTTCTCCTTCGTGCACTACTTGCACTGGGTTCCGGCCAACGCACATCGTCGTTCTAGCTTCCATGCTGTCTTTCTTGACGGGGTCGAATGGCTGATGAGTTTATTAACTGCAGATAATCGAGTTATTAAACTTTTATACCGTCTTTTTATGAGTATTTCGCAGGAATATAGGACAGCCAAAAAATGGTTGCTGGTTAGCTGGCTTCGCTGCAAATGTCATCTTAAGATGGTAGTCATTGCCACCCCTGCTACGAACCTCCTCTTCTTCTAAAGCAAACCTTTCTTCTTCTAGCAGCGAAAGGTTCCTTTGTGGCGTGTGGAAAAAGAAATTCTTAGCTTGGCTGAAGAGGGGCAGGGCGATTTTCCCTCACGGAGCACAGTGTAGATGGCGCGGCGTTAGGCCGTTATTACCCAGCGGTCCCCGTGCTCGCCCAGGTGGGCACGACGGCGGGGACCATTCTGTCGGCTTTGTCGCCTGCTTTAGCGACGGTTGTTTTGAGCCTGGTTCGGCACATCTTCGCACGCATTGAGCGCTTCCTTCGCATTGCTTGATTAACATGTTCGACAGCACCTCCTGGGTAACCCGGACCCGAGGGAATTGAGTGTTGTACGGCATAGATACGCTAAGGATTGGTTTGCAGGGCGGGAAAACAAAATGTAGAGACCACGTACAGACATCTGGCCGCCGGAGAAACGCTACCAATTTGGTTGTATTTTCAGAGATATTGCAAAACGCGAAATGAGCAACTGGTTCTGATAAATACCGACTATAAGAGTTGCCTGAGAATTCTCAAACTTGCTAAACTAACTAGTTTAAATCGGTATATACTGGCATCCCTAAGCTGATATTGTTTCGGTGTCTGCGCTTGTGTCGCGTGGTGGTGCAGCCCCGAGCTAGCACATCATAATGGCTACGTTCCGCTTTCTCACCCTTCGGAAGACGCTCCTCTCCGTTTTCTTTCTGCCGAGTCACGGTCGGGCTACAGCGGCGGCGTCCGCCACTCGAGCCCCCCCGTGGCCGACGCTGCGGCGTTCGGGATGCCGCCCCCGCGAATTCCAGGTAACGGCTGGCCGAGTCTCTGGTTTCGGTCTGTGTAGAGTCACGTGTGTGAATTGAAAGGACGTGTCATGGGCAATTGTTGTCGGTACTGTTTACAGCTTCGCTGTCCATCCACCTTCACAGCGTGGATTGAAGCCAAATTTTCCTTCTCCCACATCTTACACCCTTTCCTCCTTTTTTGCTTCTCGCAAGATGCGTGCAGTGTAGGTTTGTTGAATTGAATGTACGTACTTTCGCATATCTCGTGCAAAATTTGTTGTGACAGGGCGCGTTATTTTTCACTCTTGTGTATGTCGTGCTTGAAGCCACTCGATCCTACATGTTTGTTTTATTTGGTGCATTTTCCTCCTATTTTTAACCCGTTTTCGCTATCGTGAAACGGAATTCACTACATATTCTAAAATGGAAGAACCCTAGTACGTTAGGGGACATATATTATTTATATATGCATAAAGATAGGAAGGCAGTCTACAACGCCAAAGCAGGCGACAGGGGTATGGTTAGGCTTTTTTTTTTACTGCGGTTATAGAATTTAACTTTTTAAATTTACATAAGAAATAAAGAAAAAAGAAAAAGGCGCGTCCAGTGTGGGGACAAAACCCACGCCTTTCGATTTGATCTCGAATGCCTTACCAATTCTGGTATCTGGGCGACTGTGGGCCACAGTCGCCACATTCGGCCATATACTTATGCATGCCATTTATTCAGTGATCCGCAATAAAAACGGACAGTTATAAAAGCGGTCCGCTATAAAAACGGCCAATCGTTACTTAGTAGACTTTTCTTTACTGGCGCCTTCTTCCAGTTTTTATCACAGAGCTTTTCCAAACGAGGATTGTCATGTGGATCACGTCATCCGCTCTTTTTAGCCTTTATTTTCTACTTTAATTTCGAACATTAATTAGTTTGTACGTATTAAATACGACGCCACATTCCCTTCTGTTAGTGGCGAAACATTAGATGACTAGAGGTCGGCAGATCGGTATCAGCATGCATATTTTATAACCACAATAGGACGAACAATAAATTTATTGTGAATACAAGACCCGTCATTCGTAGTAGGTAGCAGTAAAATAATAGTCCGCATGGGCTCGGTGGGTCAGCAACAAAAAATTCCTGGGCTTAAACTGAAGTTTAAAAAATTGTTACATATGCACGGGGCACATGCCCTAAGAGGTGTTTTGAACTACGTTTTATGAATAAGCTTATGAGGTCTACCTTTTTCATCTGTCATTCAATCAATTATTCGATAAATGAGTGTACAATCACTTGGACAGTAAACCAAGAAGTCTGTGCGCCCACTCTGAAGCCAAGCACCGCGCTACCTATTTACAGAGTAGGCAATACCTGCATAAGGGTTCGGACAATGCTTTATTTAGCAGCAGGAATTCCGACTGAGTATTATGCATCCAAAATTAGAAAACAAGCAATACCTATCCAAACTTAATGCACATCCGTGTTCACCGCCACATGACGCGTCGCAGCAAATGGTGACGTCTGTACGTGGTGTTGAAGGTCAGGAACACGAAGTAAATATAGTTTACTTTTTATGTTAACAGAACAAATAAATAGGCGTACTTGCGCGTTCTTCTCTGAAATCATGCCGATTTAACAGGGGGTCACCAAAGCATATCACTTGCAGGCTGCTTAGAGTTCCGAGACCTTTGATGATTGTATAGTGGATTCACAATACTATGCTGTTTTTCTTCGTGAGAAAATCACGGCTGAGCCACTGATCGTCTTGACTACAAAACTGGCTGGAAGCGTAACAAAGGCTGAAAATTGTTTAAAGAAAGGGCGAATGCCACAAAAGAAGTCTGTGTTTAGTTAGGATACTGTTAATTATGTACCACGCAATTTGCAGGCAGCCTTGAAAACAATAATCACGAGATATTGTTGAGCACTTGGAGCGGCTGGTCCTTAGAAAAAGGACAAAGAAAAGGATTCTAATACCCGGGCTGGACAGGCTCACTTTGGCGCCGCTCTTGTGGAGCATATCACCGGTTTTGAATAAAAAAAAATACATTTTCCTCGTCACGTAACGTCTCCGCCTTGCCTTGTACAATAATTTGTGTTTTTAAGCCATGTGTTTATGGCGGCCG
>NW_027526385.1:23938535-23996035 GCF_048455015.1 Haemaphysalis longicornis
AATCATTCCTTGCCAATCAATGCAGGGTAAAACCACGAGCCACACCTGCAAAAAAAATTCCATCTGAAAAGCACGCCGCGGGTATTAGGGATCCATATATCGGCCCGCTCCCCCTTACGGCTCTCCCATTCAATGATCGCAAATTCGCGAAACAAACGCATTTTCTGGATCAATTCTGGATTCCTTCGCATATTTCTGTCTGGACGCATGAAATTTTTTCTATTTACGATTGTTTTGAAGGCAAACAACGCGCAGTTATTGGATTTCAAGCGATCATTGCGCTAGCGACTGTTTTTTCGGCGAGGCATTTTTTTTCTGGTTTCTCACGCCATGACAGCGCTATAGAATAGCAAAACATTGTTCATTACATGTCAGACACATATAATTCGGATTAGGAGGGCATGTTCGCAGCAGAAGACGACGTAATCACACTAGATCTACCATCGGACATACAGGATCATATAGCTCTCAATAAATTTTGAATGGCCAATTAAGACAAAATAAAAGTTATTTTCAATAAAAGATAGCGCTGTCCTCGCAACAATGATATGAATTTATTGCAAACATCTAACTTTCAATTTGTAATAAAAATTTATAAAGCAGTGGAGACTTAACGGCTCCGTCTTAATGAGGTCACGAAGCCTTGTTTTTGCGATTGTCTTTCTTACCTGCTCTACACTGAAGGTTCTATTTTAATATGAAAACCAACACATTATAAAACTCCCAAGGAAAAATGTAAAGCCGTTAGATTCATTTTTTTAATATTTTCCCGGTTAGATTCCCGCCTGATTATTATCAGGCTAAAAATATACCGGCCCTTCAACTACGGAAGAGAAAATCCCCATGGAATTTTCTCTCTCAACTCGTTAACAACTAATCGGCGATTTACGTCACACCGTATCTATCCCATTTATTACTCGACTGACGTAGACGCACCCTCCTAATCCCTAACGCACTATTTTGCTATAACTCACACATTTGAATTCGCTTACCTCGCACAATAGGTGAATTTATTTGCCTTAGAGAGCACATATGTCGCCCGCATTTGTTATTTTGTTTCACTCTATTCAAGTACCCATTGTACTCATTGCTTTAATCGCTGCGTAAATACTCGCCCGGCATGAGTCTTCAACGGTCTGCAGTATTTAATAAATAAGTGAATGAATAAATGAACATAATAACATAACCACAATTTATTATATTTTTTTTCATATTCTTACATTCCGTAACTGCGGTTTTGATGCTGACGTATTTATACCAGAATCCTCCGCCTCTGCTGTTTAATTTCTGTTCACTTAGTGGTTTAGTATGTCTCTAGGAGCTATTGACTATTACCTCGATAACGCCTGAAGAATCTTCGCTTCACTCTTAGAGCCCTCGGTCGTTTTTTACTGGCAACATTTCAGGGATTACCCATCACGTATAGTCGTGGCAGATTTTACCAAAAAGGCGAAAAAAATTCCCCGCATTTGCACGAGGGGAAGAATGTGAAAGTGCGAATGCACGAGTTGAATTTGCGCGGTTCGGTAACGTTCGCGAAAGAGAGATCACACACACACACACAACTACAAAGAAAGAAAGATGCATTTATTCACAGACACCTATTTGTGTTGTCGTTGTACTTGATTGCTAGAGCGGATCTCAGCTTTGAAATTTCGTGTCAGTACTCCTTTAAGCGGGTGCATTAGCCCTTCTCACGCCCGATTCTTGGCCAATCCCCCACGTGGGTATGTGCCATGTCAGCGGCCAGGGAGCGCGCGCCCATCTCCCCCCGTTGCCAAGGAAGACGAAAAGATTCCTGGCCAATCCCCCACGTGGGTATGTGCCATGTCAGCGGCCAGGCAGCGCGCGCCCGTCTCCCCCCGTTGCCAAGGAAGACGAGGAGCGCGCGCACCCGCAGCTGTTGCTATGCGGACGGCGGCGGACGCTTCAGGCTCGCTTAAGAAGTGCATTCGCACTTAAAATGGTACGCGAACGTGGTGCAATCAATTCACTGCTTTATGTCAAATTTTGAGTTTGCTCGGTGTTGATCACCCAGTGAATAATAAGGCTTGTAATTGTGTTGGCAGATGTCACGGCACACAGCAATTCTGAACGACTGATTTAGGCTAGGGCGGGCACATGAAATTTATTCCCCCTGCCTTTAAGCAGACATAAAGGCCAGCATACTCCTTCCCTAAAACATTCGTATTTGAGCCTTTAGATTTGCTGGGGCTGTTGACGAGCGCATCGAAGATCAACTTCTGTTGTCACATGGTATTCGTTATTATGTTAATGCAACCGGGTATTTGATATGCGAAATAAAACGAAGGGGTTGCTAAGCCTACGTTACTTCCACGTAGCACATTTCAGTCCTCCCAACAATTACACAAAAATAGTATTATCCAGTAATTTATACTTCAGAATTATAAGGTTTGGTAGCAGGGGAATAAAGGGAGAAATATCCGGCATATCATTCATCGCTCATTCTTTCTAACACTAAGAACGCGACCATTATGTTTTGTGAATGGCATAGGCAGAATTATATCAATCGTATCAATCGTATAAGACACAGGAATAAAGTTAAGTTTCGCGCTAGGCACTTTATGGTGCAAGTTCATGGTAGTTGTTGCAAGTCCATGGCAAGTCCATGCTATACAACCGGTTCATTTCAAAGTACATCCAGCAGTTAGCGGCACACTTGTTTGTTGCCGCTCCGTTTTTAATATGGCCTTTTCTATGACATTATCGAATATTATAAACTGCACCAACAAATGACATCAAGAAAATACACATTAGACGTGTGTTATTGCCAGTAAACGTAACACTGCTCCAAAATCTGCTTCAAGCAGGATAACTTGCTGCCAGAAATCCCAAGAAACAGAACAATGAAACAGTTGTGCGCGAATGCCTTTACCTAGACGCATCCACGAATCGGGTGGAGCTGCGCACTTTGTGATTCAATTATGGCCAAAGCTGTTTCTCCTCCATGACTTAGAAAATCACTTCAGCAGCTTGGTTATTCAAAGAAGCCTGTCGGCTTGGTGCTACACGCAATAGCTTTACTATGACCAGCAGGACAAAGGAAATCGGGAGAACGACAGCGACGCGCATCCTATTTGACTCGAAAATGTAATCTGGGCCGTGGCACTGCGCAATACAAGCAGGACGTCATGCTCGCATTGCGAGATGTCGCTGCGCGAGCAGACGACAATTTTCAGCCAAATCTTATGCTAGACAACGTAATTCGCCGATATGTCACCCTTGGCTTCATACATTGATGAATCAATTTCCTTGTGGTGAAGCTGAACTACAAGTTTGTGTTAAAATATAACGTCTTCCTCTACCTAACAAAGTTTTCAAGCACCGTATAAACGGAAGCTGCCTTTGCCATAACATCAAACTAGATGTTTACACTTAAAAATCTGTACAGTTTTGATTACCGGCATACAAAATTCAGAGCCAAGTAACGCTGCAGCCCCTAGGAAAAATAGCGTATGCCACAAACTCAACAAAGACTCCTACTCTCGGGAGCTAAAAATGCCAGCTTCCCCACAATTTAGTACAAATCCAAGAACAGGTGTTTTCCATTTGATGTAAAACGGGGCTATTGTGCCATTATTAGATATAGAAGTATGCTAGAAAATATTATTATTTTTGTAGAAAAGCGAATACAACCGTGTCTTTGATATATCGGCGCACGTTCAAGTCCCCCAGGTGGTCAAAACTAATCCTGAGCCCTCCGCTACGGCGTGCCTCATCGCCTGTGTAAAATCGGCTCGTTAGACCTCAACAAACAATCGATCGATCAATCAATCAATCAATCAATCAATCAATCAATCAATCAATCAATCAATCAATCAATCAATCAATCAATCAATCAATCAATCAATCATAATATTTTTGAACGCAAGCACAGGTTGGATCAACGAGAAATCTTGGGGCTTACATTGAAGTCAGCGCCCGCATTTTAAAGACTAGTGCAGTCTTGCTTGCCAAGAGATTAGCACATATCAGCAGAAGTTTTGGATAGCGCTGTAATTATCGACTATTAAATCAATTTTTTTGCTCCGTCAAGTCACCGAATTCAACAGTAAATCAATAAATAAGCCTGAAAGCACTGGCAAGGTTAGCTAAAAGAAATCTGCGAGCGTACCCTGAAGCCAGTGCGCGTACTGAAAAACCAGCTCAGCATCTCCAACCAATGAAGTAACACATATACGTGGAGACGCATCGAACAAGACTTCATAACAGCACATCAAATATCCAGAGGGCTTTGACTCTTTCGGTAGAGCCATCGGAATGTAAGTTAATTAGTGGGACCCTAGAGACTGAATTCTTCGATCTCCCCCAGTACACATTTATGCAAACCGAAATTGAGATATCAAGCACAGTGTTTCTATTTAGAACTAAATAGTAGCATCGGGTTGCACATGCAGTCCAAGGAGCATCTTTTTTTACAGAATGTGATGTATGATTACCTACAACGAAAAATGCGCCCATACGTACGTCCGCCATTAAATCTATCCGCTGAACTATCTGCACCCTGCGTAGGGTGGCTCAGCCCAAAATACGTACGCATTACTGCACTGGTGTATTTTGCTATTTCTGGGATGATTGAATCACTTTATTTTCGCCACCTGAGTGGTTCCTGAGGTCCGTAATGTAGCCGCGGTTCGTAGATACCTATTTTTCTATGCATGTGCCTACACTCGAAAGCTAGTGGTTGCAACTTCGCGCAGTTTCATTCTGGCCAAGGGCGGAGCTGCAATAAATGCCACAGACACTTCCGTTTTGCAGCCATTCATGTTTCCGGATACCTTTTTTTATTACTACTAGAAGTTTGCAGGGATAAATTGGTCACAGTTGGCACAGGACCGGGTTAATGAAGAATAATGAGAGAGGCCTTTGCCCTGCACTGGGCGAATATAGACCGGTGATGATGACGATACGACGACCCCCTGGTTCTTCATTCAATCAAAATCTAGAACTGGCGCAACTCTGAATAATGCTTCTTAGATCAAATAAAACAAGTTAAAATACTAGTAATGACGTTAATGCAGCTGCGTTTTATAGCCGAAGAATTATGAGGAGTATACGGAACCGCTATGCAGAATCGCACGTGCCAAGCTCCAGAAAACAGCATCAGTTGTCGATACCAAGCGATCCCTCAGTTCAAACATACTACATCGACATGAAGAACACACCAGTCGATTTTGCGAAGTTCCGCAATTTCCTTGGTGTGCGCGAGCTAAAAACTCCAACACTGTCACAAGGTGAGTTCGTCTTGGGCGTTTGTAAATCTTATGCAGTATAAATCTTAAGCAATAAACCTTGTGCAGTAAATCTTATGCAGTATTACGTAGTATTTTTCATGCCCATGATGAATCAGCTTTGCTCGAAGGATGAGGGGCATGGTCTAGCTTGATCATCATCAGCAGCAGCAGCAGCAGCCTCTCTACGCCGACTGCTGGGCAAAGGCCTCTCTTATAGATCTGCAATTATTCCGGGGCTGTGCTAACTTCGTCCAATTTATCCCCGACTATTGTCCCTAAAGAATAAAGTGTATGAAAGCTGCATATTACCGGTACTCACCTACGGGGAGAACATTGGAGGCTCACTAAAAGGGTTCAACCTAAATTCAGGACGACTCAGTGAGCAATGGAACGGAAGATGACAGGTGTATCGTTATAGGACAAGAAAAGAGCGGAGTGGGTCAGGGAATAAATGCGTGTTAAGGACATACTAGTACAAATTAGGTAGACGAAATAAAAGTGGGCACGGCATGTAATGTGAAGGCAAGATAACCGTTGGTCATTAAGAGTAACAGAGTGGATCCTTAGAAAAGCAAACGGGACAGGGGGCGGCAGAACGTTAGATGGGCAGATGAGATCAAGACGTTCTCCGTTAGCTTTAAAGTAACAGAAATTGGTTAACCTTTGATTTGTTTAGGTCGCAGAGAAGAAATATATGCCTACAAAAAGCATACCACGAGTTAACGAAGGGCTGGTGCTTACTTACAACGTTTAATTTCGTACATAAATTGAAATTTAGACTGTGCAACTAGAACAATATATTTATCCTAACATCATAAAAAACACCTACAATGTAGAAAAAACGCATTAACATTCTCAC
Source organism: Haemaphysalis longicornis (assembly GCF_048455015.1). Lineage (NCBI taxonomy): Eukaryota > Metazoa > Arthropoda > Arachnida > Ixodida > Ixodidae > Haemaphysalis > Haemaphysalis longicornis. The sequence goes on from NW_027526385.1 coordinate 23,944,650, forward strand.
CAATATCTACATGCACGTCGTCATTTACAAGCACCAAATGCTACTTCCTTGCATAGCAGAAACGACAAATGATAGCGCAGCATTGGTAACCGCAATTAGTCCTATTTTGGGACAAAAACCAAGGAGTAGTTTTTCTTGCGTAGAGGCGTTCTCTTAGTTGCCATTCGGAGAGGCCAGCATAGAAGGATACTTGTGCTCCATTTTAATTTGCATCACGACACAAAATTAAGGCGTAGAACCGAAAACAAAAACAGAAATATTCAGTTGTCTCACTACACATACGTATCTCGTAGAGCAGTAAACTTGAATTACACACTGGGAATCACAAAGTGGTTTGGTGAGAGTGCCCTGTGGAACACTGTAAATATTGTGTACGGCTTGTTTAGTTCTCTCGGAGCTATTGTTTTTTTTTCTAGTTAATGCAATATCTTAAATGGCAAAACTGTGCGTACTAATCCAACCATGTTAGGAACCATAATGTAAGTTCTCACTACGCAGGACCAAAAAAATGGGAGGTCGAGGGCTTTGCCAAGCTCCAACTTTGCAGCTATTTTACCTGTTCTTTCTTAAAAAAGCATAAGAAATAATGGATTTCATGTGATTAGTGCTAACGTGATTATCCTCATCTGCGCAAACATTTAACCATGAATTGTTAGGCTTCGTCTGCTTAGAACGCACAAATAGAATTCCAACCAGCAGACCACTTGAATGTTGCGAAACTGTCAACAAAAATACTACACTTCGGCTCTACCGGATATAGGAATTCTTCGATGCGAAGCATGACCCGTTTCCGTCAGGCAGACAACACTGACAATGTCGTTGCAAACCATCGCCTTCAGCAGGCACTATTACACTGAAATGCCAGCCGCTCGTATTCACGGGCCACCAGGCAATTTTCGGGGGGGGGGGGGTGTGTGGGGGGGGGGGCACGGATATTCCGTTTTTTTATTTAGAATTTCAAGCTATTTTCTTTCAGCTTTTCCGTTGTACGAAACAGAATGTTGCCTATATGGGCATTTAGGGTCGGAATGTCCCATTACCGTTTTTTTTTTCTCGCAGCTTCCGGAAAAGTTCTCTTGGCGCTTCAATATCGTATCCTATTTCACTGGAACAAGCGCTGCTTTTCAAGAGACGTCTTTGGAGAAAGTGCTCCTTGTTCAAAAGGTTAGTGCGCATGCGCAGCTACCAAGTGATGGGAAACCCCTGAATAAAGTTTTATGTCCTTCTTCAATCAGCTTTCCCTTTTACAATTTTTTTGCTCTTCGGTAACAATCCGGCTAGTTTCAGCAATTATTGCTGTTTTGCAATGCTTCTGGCGGTCCCAGCCATAAATAATTGGGTCTTATTAGGGCTGAGTTTTTCCTCCGCGCGTTTTGTAAATTTTAGGTCTTAACGCCATGCTCCACACATCGTTACATAGCCTCTGCATTTGGTGAAGCCACACATAACGATGTAGGCGTATAGCTGCTACCGTTAAGCTCAAGGGAACACCTATGCATAGCGTTCCCCCATGTGATAACAGACTGGGAGATGGAGGTCTCTGTGCTAGTTTAAAACAGTTTACGCCGTTTCGAAAATTACCGAAATCCCAAATGAATTTGCTTCACTTCGCTAACTTGTTTTTATTACTGCGCACCAATCGCACCTTGGTCATAGTTGGGACTGATGAGATAAAAGTGTAGAAGTAAAAGAAGTAAAAGAAGTAAAAAACCACACTACAACAGCTTACCACAACAACCCTCTTAAACGAAAGCGACTTGTTTAGTTTTCGTGGGCAACAGCTTTACTATTGGTAAGGTTGTATTCCGTGTGAGGGAATGTGAATGCCTTGTCCAGCTATACTGCCCTATGTCATACTTCTTCGAAACAATAATGTTCCGCAGTGTCATCCCAACGTCCTTATGATGTTATTCATGATCCACAAGAATTACAGCGAGTAGGCTGTTCTCGAAAACCTAATGTGGGTTGTGAACCCACATTAGGCTCACCACCTACAATAGGTGAACCTACATTAGTCGGTAACCTAATGTAGGATGAAGTGGAAAGCTTAAGAAACCAAACCCACTTCCGCCCATTGTTAAATCTGCTGGCACTTACGAGCTGTGGTTTGTCATTACGAACATTTTGCTTAGCTTCAGCTTCTAACATGTGCACAATGTTAGATTCGTCTTCGCGGCTAATTTCATATAATTTGTTTTTCTGGTGGTTCGGGTAGTACCACGGTTACAGCTGTTTTCTGTAATCATACTCCTTCCGCACATGGTATTTTTCTGACAGCACACACTAGCTCTGTAAGGTTAGTTTAAAACATTCCCTGTAAACTAACAGCGACAAGTAAATAAAACTCTGCATAATAGTGGATTCGTTTTATCAGCTAATTTTTATATAAATTGTCGATCACCTTTCCACGAAATTTGCAGGTACGCGCCAATTTCTTTTATTTTTGTACATGCTAGAGCCTTCAAGAATCAGCTGGCATTATTAACCGCTACTAGATTCGCTCAGTCTGAATGTTCGAATAAATACAATATTTTGAAAATCTCGAAAGCGGTACATAATCATTCGGTCTAAGCAGGGATAGCAGTGTTTTATTTATTTTAAACAAACAAGTCGAGAACACCTTGTAACAAATTATATTATTTTTACAAACGATATGTAATAGGCTTACAAAAATATGGCTGGCAAGTTAACTCAGATATTGAGGAAGATTTTATAAGCTCTGCGCATGGGCTCCATTTCATTGTAGCGATCAGCGTGACATGGCTTCCAAAACACGTTCTATAAAACGCTTTTACCTTGCATCGGAACCAAGGAGCATACCTTGTAGATAATGATTCACTCAGCGTAGACTTATCAGGCTATACCAGAATATTATTTAACCTTAGTCCCAATACCTAAGCGCTACCATCGTCGAGATTACAATAACAACCGAAATTCCTGATATACGCCGCAGGTTACGATATAATATGTAATCTGTTCTTTGAATTAATAACGCCCTTTGTACGTTCATGCAGAAGGCATATGCATATGCCCTTGCCAAATATGTGAAGGCTATTTTTTAGGAGTCCTTAAAGCAACGTGGCCGGACGACACAGCTTCGTGCTTAAACATCATTTTTCCCGAGAAACTTTTATGGCAAGTGGTAAGAATTCAAAAATTCTGTTGGCTTCAAAATGCCCTTTATCAACTTAGCGAAACGTAGAAAATTCTATTTGTAGCTTACTCGCCTCAGTGAGCTTTCCGAAAAAAATACCTTCCTTCAATATCTGCAATTCTTATGCGTTGTTAACGAACATCAAATTCCTTGATCAGAAGTTAAAGCTTCTTTACACAGCCGATTTTTCTTTGTTTCCAGTGCAAGTACAACCTCAGCATTGGCCACGCGAAATCATTATTTGCCACGATGGCCTTTGCGCTTGAGTGAAAAATAAGTCTTCGACAAAGTGTTTCTTGCCAAGTTCCACAAAACTCGATGTCGCCAATGAGAGTAAGCAGCCAGTACTTTTCAGCTGGGTGTTCAGTTAGCATCCTTACCTATTGCTGAAATGGAGCTTCGATTCGCTCCATTCGCTAAGTTTCGAATTTTTTGCCTTGTGTTTTGTTCAAAATATCGCGTATTTGGTTTGGTTTTTATTGAAGTCAATTTGTGTTTGTACAAAAGTGCTATGTTTTACATGTGCAAATCTATATGCCGTGAACATTTTTTTTTACTCTCGTTACACAACTGGGTTGTATATCTGTGCCAACTTTCTTTTGCGATTCATCGCGAGTGTTTCCGTGCTTTTCGTACTTTTATTGATGTATTCGTCTTGTACCACTCTCCTCAATAATGCCCAATGGGCCATGAGGGTATCTGAAATAAATAAATAAAAAAATAAATAAACTGTTGTGTGCGTGTTACCGGCAAGTAAAGATAGGTAATTACAGTCCCAAAAGTGCGTCATTGTGTTATTTTGTAGGCGTGGTTTCCTTATTCTGTGACGCATTCAGAGCCTTGTATATTTGCTCCAGAATATACAAATTGCTACCTCGAAGCTTTGTTGATTGTGCTTTTACTGAGTAGCAATTCTGAAGTTCTAACGGTGTAAGACCATCTTCAAAAAATGTTATTTACCACAGGCATTTTCAAACGATTTAGCCTTCATGATTTATCTCGAAACGTGAGTCTAATATACGCCCCATTGCTCCTTACCCACGTATAACTGATTTGCTAAAACAATGTGGAAATTTGTGAATGGCTTAAAATATTTGATGACGGCATTCATCTATTCGACTGAAACGATTTTACAATAATATATAAACACCTGCTGCTTTTCCCACACACTTTTCTTTGTGCCACTTTCTTCTTTCCACCAACCTCCTGCGCACCGGAAGTGTCTTTAAACCGTATATCTTTTTTGAAAACAAGAATTATGCTGCTAAGAAAGAAATACGAAGGAAGCCCGCGGTAATAGCTATAAATAAATAGCATTAGGCTTCAGAATTTTGCATCACTCGGGCAAACCCAAACACTTCTTTATAGAAGAATGCGACTGTGAATGTAAGGAAAAATTACAGTATCTTCCCACGTGGGAACCCTGAGGAGATGCAAAGCATCTCGAGTTTGCATGTTGTCGAACCACAGTCTGTCGCACACCTTGCAGCTGTGTCCGAAGCTCCGGTGAAAGAACTCGCGTTTGAAGCGTTCGTCGGCGCCGACCGTAGCACGACGTTGGCGTGCCGAAGCGGCGTCGCGTTTTCAGAGCGAGGGATCTGCTGCTCGACGTTGGCGCTTCGAAGCGGTGTCGCTTTCTCGCAGTGTGGGATCCGCTGCTCGACGTTGCCGTTTCCAAGCGGCTTCAAGTTCTCGAAGCGAGGAATCCTCTGCTTGACGGTGACGTTTAGAAGCGTTGTCGTGTTGACGAACGGCATCCGGAGCCACTGCTCGACGCTGGCGTTTCCAAGCGGCTTCGCGTTCTCGAAGCGCGGGATCCGCTGCGCGACGCTGGCGTTTACGTTCTGCGTCGTGAGCTCTCTTCTGCGGAGCCTTGTCTTCAGAGGTGCTCGCGGTTCTGGAAGTGAACTGGTTGTTGCTGGTTGAAGGCGTGACAGCCAGTTCACTGCCAGAATCGCTTGTGTCCATTGTCAGCTCATTGGGCGCAGCGTTGTCTCGGCAGAAAGCAGCAACTGAAGGGAGCAGCACCGCGGACCTGGTTATCTGAAGTGGAGAGGAGGATGGGAGAGGAGGAGCATCGCTCACAGGTGGTGTGGAGAGGGGGAGCGGGGGAGCAGCGTGCGCGCTATCGCACAGGTGGTGTGAAGAGGAGGATGGCGAGAGAGAGCGGCGTTATCACAGCTGTTGTGGAGAGGAGGAGAGGTGTGGACGCCGGACCCCGGACGATGGAGCCTCGAGTAAGAGATGCTTTGCATCTAAAAATATCCACCATCCCTCCCTGGGAAAGTGGATGTCCAGCGAAGCTTTTGTAAAACATACACAAGCTGATGTGGGAGCGTATGAAATGTTCCTCGTCGTCTCGCTGGTTTTGTCACTCGCGCTCGGCTTCAACGGCCGAGCCTGACGCATGCGTTCGCCCTGGAATTACGTCAACCCCCCTTTTCGCGAGCAGCTGCAAACTTGGTCTTTACCTGGAACCCATTGTGGGGTCGCATTGTTCACAGGCGCGTTATCATATATCGTGAGGTTTCCATGCTTGTTTTTTTTTAGCGAATACTGAACTCCATGCGGTATGCCTGATTGTAAAGGAAGATTGTGCTGTGCTCCTCTGGCGGCAAATGCTGGGTCCCGCCTAGCCTGGCACATGCGCTCGGCGTCCTGGGCGAGGACTGCTGTGTCTTTCCTGGGTTTCTTGTTTACTACACAAAATTGTCCGACAAACGAGAGGCTACGAGCTTCGCTGTAAAACAACTGCCTTGATGCGAGGTAATTTTTCTTGCAATGTTACATGTCTTCATCCCCAAATTCTCATTCGAATTTAAGCAAACCACTCTTAAGGGGAAAACCATTCTTAGCCTCGAAACAGGGATCTCGAGGTCCATATTCTTTCCTTCGTCACGGGAGAGGAGACCGGCACGCGCTTGCCGAAGGAAACCTGTAATTATGTTTCGGGGAAGAAATTAAAGCCCCCATTTCTCTTTGGCCTGGAGTGCGCATGCGCTAATCTTGTGTTTACCAGAACAGGTGGGAGAAACGACTGTCACGCAGCGCGCTATTTTGAAACGTCCGCTCAAACACTGCGATGATGTACAAAGGAACCCCGTAGTGACGTGTTACGGCTTGCAAAACAGCACCGGAGAACGTTAATCTCGCAGTTATGGTGGGTGATACATTTAGTTCTTTTTTCTTTTTAATATTATTCTTTATTCAGTGAATGTCATGCTTTGAAAGAAAGGCGTTACAGCAGGTGGAGTACAGTCTGAAATAGAACTACTCTTCGTTCATACAGCACACTTGCTCGATTTACAGCCTGTTCCAATCTCTGATGGTCATCTCAAAAAAGGAATTGTAAAACGTGATTGACCTTGCAAGGTACTCTTTCACTTTGTGTCGTGTAACTTGGTTCACTGAAATAGTTGTGACGGTGAATTACGGTCTGCCCATGAAAGACAGAAAATAAAAACTTCAAGCACTGTTTTATCCGGCGCAAGGAAAGCAATTCCCAACACCATTCCGCTTTCATAGCAGTGCAGCTGTCTATACACTTGCACCGCGCTAAAACGAACCGAGCAGCTCTAATCTTAATCGGTTGCAATACTGTTGCAACTGGCCTCTTCGCGTGAACTACGTTACATATAACTGTTTATCTAAAACATCTTCATGACATCCATGTAAAATACCTCCCTGCCTGCCTATTGATATTTTGTGCATTCTGGAAATACGACATACCACAGCAGTTCCGTATGATAGGAATGGCTTCAAAGGCGTCAACCATTACATCAATCTCACTTGGTAACAGCAGGAGCAAGAATTTATAACTTATAAACGGTATTCTGACATCTGATTGGGCTTTTAAGAGCGTTAGTTATGCTTGAAGAACTTATCAATTTTTTGGAGCTTTCATCCTTTGCGCAGACAAAATACTGAGTACCGGGCTGAATTATGAGACATCGAGGAAGCGTATAAATTGCATTAACCACGACGAAGTCTGTCGTGGCAAGGGGGGAAATGAAGTTTTCCCGCGTTTTGCTGCGGCCAGAAACTATTATTTTAGAGTTTTCACTTTCACCCAAGCATAAACACTCCCTTACAGTAACCCTAATCAGTTACTAACCAAAAGGTTCGTCGTCTCTGGCAAGGAATAAGTAGAAATGGCTGAAACGGCCGAACTCACGAGGCACACTGAAGCCAATGTTAAAGTACCGTGGTAGCAGCTTTATAAACGGATAACATGTGGAAGCCAAGTCACGTATTATACGTTTGGCAGTCGCTTGCTGTCTCCATTTTGTTATCTTCAAACTGTTTATACAAAACCTGGTCGTGACTTTCATGGGCACGACGTGTCTTCTTTAGCGGGCGAAGCGCAAGTTGTCAGTACTTGTTGGAACAGAGAAAACATTCGAGTATTCGCCTTCACGAACTCTTTGGTATGCCGTATGGTTATCTGATTTTTTGCAATATCTGCCTTTCGAAAGCGGAATAATTCAATTTTATCATCGGAAGGCCATTGGTATTCGAAGGGCTCGGGGGTTCGGTGTGTATACATTATTTATCGCCATCTGCGGACACTAGTTCTCAATGCCACAACTCCGCTTTTCCGGGGTCCAATCTGCGCCAAACACCGCTCGCGCTGGCCATGCGAAATGCTTTCAGAGCTACGACATAAGGCAACACAGTGGAGGCATTGGGTGAACTTCGTGAGTAAGTTCTCCATAGCGGTTCCAGTACTAACTCTCTTTGTTCTATGGTACCGCGTTTTTTTTCGTAAAAACTATTTACAATGCAACCTCGCAGAGACTGAGATATCTACATACGCTCGCTGAGAGAAATTATTTGACGATGACAAAAGTGGGGTTGCCAGAAATTCTGTATACGCTTAGGTTTTAAATTGCTGTCATTACGGGTCGATGGACAGAAATTTTCGAGTAAATATAATTGATCGATTTGAGGCAGTGCTTCATTTTACGAAGTCTCATTTAGTTCCCCGCTGTGCCCACTCTAATCTGTCTTAGTAAGTTAAATAGAGGGTGTAGAATCTCTTTGAAGGGGTCACAGCCGCATCGTCATCGACCGCCATAAGCCTGGTGCGGCCAGCCATGGTCTTTAAAGAACAGACGTCAATCTCCCTTTGCTGGCGTCATCGTCATGTCTATAGCCGCATGAGCGCGCGCACTGTTTTTTCTTCCTCCTCTCCCGACCGTTCGACGTTCCATTAAATGTAGACCTTGATGGTCGCTTCTCTCCTACCTTGACGTTCGAGTCTCGTCCTTGGAGGTGGACGCATCCCACAACTTGGTGCCGAAACGACCCGGGACTCGTGTGTGCCAGGCCAACACCGACAAGGAGGACCGATAGCCTTTCTTCGACGGCTTCTGCTTCACTGACCGGCGGACGTACCTCCAAGGACACAGGATGACTTCGGTCGAGCGGAATCTGCAGCGACGAACTGCCCTTCGGTACAAGCTTTCAGCCGTCTTGACCGAGGTAGAAGACGGCCTCCGAAGTGGTACCCTGACTACAACAATGAACGCAGCGATATCCTTGGAGAGGATTGAGACCATTCATCGACCGATCGTGAAGCTGGACGCCGACATTTTTCTGGAAGCGACGGAGGAAATGGTCACGGAAGAGACCTCCAGCGCGACTTCGTTCAGTGACCAGGTGGTGAAGATCATAGCGGAGCTTTGCTACAGATCTCGAGACCATCAGGCTGGTGAGTCTCTTGTTTGACTTCTGTAACGAGACCACCTCATAGCGAGCCCGCCACCACCAGAACGAAGCTACCGACAATAGAACTGGCGAAGTTTGATAGAGATCGTCATAATAGGACGAGATTCTGGATTGAATTTGAGCACGCCATACACAAGAATTCGGGACTGCGAGCAATTGAGAAGTTCCATTGTTTGACCATCCTACTTACCGGCTCGGCCGCTTACGCAGTAACTGGGCTCCCCATTACAGAACACTGCTATAACGACGCAATAGAAATACTCCTGAAGCGGTTTGGTGATCAGACTCGGATTCCGCAAGACCACTACCAAAAGCTCAAAAGCATTACCAAATCACTACCAAAAGCTCCCAGAAGCTAGGATCCGAGTTCATCGGTGAGGAGGTCCTGCGCCTAGGAACTTTCGGAGGGAAAAAGACAAATGCAACATTAAGGAAGGTTAGAGTACACCTGCAAGACCTCACAGGATTAACCACACTCTGCGTGGTAGCATTGGAGGTTTCGTCGATGTGCAATCAGATGATTCCTGTTCCCGACCACAAGATCATCAATGCTTTAAAGTCGCACTCTATCGACACGACAGCGGTACTGTGCGGAGCAGGAAGGGACAAGGACATATCGATTTTTATTGGTTCCGATTTCTACTGGGACATAGTGACAGGGAAAATAAAAACAGTCGAACCCAACATGAAAGCTGTAGAAACACGACTAGACTGGACAGTTCAAGGACGAGTTCAGACTACACCGAAAACAGTCCACTGTAAGAACGTCGTGTTTCTACACGCGAGCCTGCCTGGTGTACCTTTCGACTTCGAACGATTTGGAGAATCGGAGGCCACAGTCAGTAGAGGTCCAGTACAAGCTTCAACGAGGGTTCAGGTCTCAGAAGACGCACGAAGACGGTCGATGTCCTCTGAAGCAGGACATCGACCTATCCGACAACTTCGATGCAGAAGAGCGAAGATGTGACCAGTTGGTTAGTGTTGCTCAAGAAGCGAGAACCTGACTGACACCCTAACAAAAGGAATACGAGACCCAGTCGTTGCTACAGTCCCCTTCCTGGTTGGAAGAACCTGCGTGGATCTCTTCGCATCGGGAGCTCCTCGAACCGAAGAGTCCTCTCGTGATGCCACAGAAAACAGCGGAGGAGTCATCGTGTACAATACTTCACCATTCACCATTGTCTTCGAATTCGGTGAACATTACCCGATTGAACCAGGCTGCCCGCTCAACGTTCCTACCCTTTAGAAGCATGCTACCTCCACGTCCGTGGCTGCCGGGAAGATGTAGAATCTCTTTGAATGGGTCACAGCCGCATCATCATCGACCGCCATAGTCCTGGTGCGGTCAGCAATTGTCTTTAAAGAACAGACGTCAATCTCCCTTTGCTGGCATCATCTACATGTCTAGGGCCGCATGAGGGCACGCACTTTTTTCTTCCTCTTCTCCCGACCGTTCGATGTTCCATTAAATGTAGACCTTGATTGTCGCTTCTCTCCTACTTTGACTCTCGTGTCTCGTCCTTGGGGGTCGACGGAAACCACAGAGGGTTTATTTAACTGATATACACACCTTCGGTAGAGTGGCGAAGTTTTCACCCATACATATCCAAGATCAGGAAGTACTAAACTAACAATCACGCTGTGCTGTCCTAGTCTGGAGACTGCAGTAAGTAACTATTGCCGTGTGTTAGTCAGGCTCACTTGCTATATAAAACTGGTGGTTACGAATCCGACTCCAAATTCCATTAACCGTTAGACATTTCAATAGTGTTTACTGTGTTATTCCGCTTTGACGTTTTTGTTCTGGTCATCCAAGATTTTACCAAATTAGTGGCATTCAACTCGCACAGAGAAATGTTTTCTTTAAAGTCGCATATCTCCGCTTGCAAGATGCATTCTGGTATATTTCTCAAACGTGAGAAAACTCGGAATTTTATGGGCATTTGCACACACTTCCCTCCACGGAATCGTGGCAGCTCACAACACGGCTTGAGGACTCGCAGGCCGAGCCACCAAGCAGCCTCCAGTGAGGTCGGGGAGTGACGGTATGGTCTCATACAGTGGAATTAATCATTAGAGATTCAAAGGTGCCTGTATCCCCTGTCCATCCGTGCCTATACAAAAGGCAATCGGTGTTCTGGCGTTTCCTCCAAACAAATACGCATCCAAGACCTGTGGCGTACCGTCACAACTACCCTTGCTAGTATTCAGGCATGTGCTAGCTTTGTAAGAACCGGGTATACCTGCCACCTAAATAAGGGGCTTGTCCTCAGGCGATCTAACATTGTCGCAACAACACGAATGGCGATCTATAGGGATCGTGGTGCTCAGCTACGACTCAGATGACGAACTATGGACCGTTCCTCATGGCTGAAAACACTGCCAGGGCCCAAGGGTAACGGGTGCGGTTAAGGAGGACTAGTCTTCTAAAAAGCGGGACGAAAATATATGTTTTTCTCTATATATCTACATTTTTTTCTGTTTCATCTATCCAAGTAGCGAAACTTTATTGACCATGATGCAGAGCACAGCGTACACGCATTCGTTTGCGGGGCAGTGCTAACATTTATTTATTTATTTATTTATTTATTTATTTATACTGCTAGCATCAACTCTGAAGGCTAGAAGTAGCAATAATAAATAAATACACAGGCTTACATAACCACCCACAAAAATCACGTATCTGCCGGGGTGCATTGAACAATGCTTACATCAGTATTTTGTTTTCGTTTCAAGGGAAACCAAATGTTCCGAACATTGCACTTGGCAGTTTCATTCTTGCAAAACATACTCGGCACTAACGCCGCCCACATACCTTAACTGATATAATGAGTTCCAATTTTTCGCTGCGTTACTCCTAAAGAAGACGAATTCAAAGTGGATGAATAGCTGGTTAGTGGCATCGGAAACAAGGTGCATTTAAAAAAGCAAGGACCCGTAGACTGTTATTCTTCCTGTCATTCCTGCCTACGCAGAAACGAAAAAAACATGCGTTTTAGAATACAAGAGACAATCAGACATCCTTATCAAGAACACGCATCGTGCGAGGGTCGCTTACGAAAACTCTTGTGAGCCAAACAGAGGGGATATAAATCTTCCGCTGCCATGGTGCGCAAAGGGAGCAGTTTGGACACACCAATCCAAGTACTCTCCTACTTCGTACCGGGTGTTCCCCAAGCAGGAGCCTTGATTTTACAGCTTCTGAAGAAGCGCCTAATGGGGGGCAAACTTCCAGCGTGTACATCGGGCTTCGAGCCGTTTTAGCAAGCTTGGATTCTTTTCTTTACTCGCGTTTTCTCCCTTTTCCACTGTTGTCTAAAGTAGAGCTCACGCGTTTCTTGAGAACCCTGTTAACGAGATGGTCCTTTTGGAGCACTCGAAATTTAGAGAAAGGGTCAAATGTAATAGCCCTGTTTTATGTTCTTTGCAACACGACTTCGCATAAATGAGTGGAACCACCTGGTTTTAGCGATTCGTTAGAGAATTTTACATTTGAAGCGAAGCTGGAGGAATAAAGGAGGCGGGATTTCAATGTGGACAGGAAGTAGCAGATTACAGTTCTACGATGCAGCAGAGTTCCGTCACCAGTGTCGCGCAAGCTTCGCACATTACCTGAAAACAACAAGAGTAGTTTGGGTGATGTACGAACGGTGTCGAAAAATTTTACGGAACTAGGCACTAATGATGTGTGTGCGATACGGCTCACATTATACTTTCTAGGGTTTGTTTTTATGACTGACTGGACATACGCTTACACGGCATATACAGAGGAATTGTGCAAAAGGCAGGTAGCAGTGAAACGACGTCAGCAATGGACAGTCGACAGCCATAAATTTTCTTCCCTGCACTCTTGCAGTTAAGCTGGCCAGCGGACTTCTTTTCCCGTTGTAAAGTAAAGAGGTTTCAATGGTGAAGCCTCAGAGAGGTGCACTCATTCTCAAAAGAAGCCATTACACATATAAAACATTAACATACCAACTCATAAAGTGTCATAACAATATACCCTTTCTCGTGTTCCTATGCTTTCATACATGAGCCTGATCCTACATTAAACTTGTTCTTATGACTCAGTGATGAAATGACATTGAATAAATAGAATCTAAAAACCTAGAAAAGCTTCCTTGACAGATACTTCAGCCAGTCTGCCTTTAAAAACAATTTACCCAGATAGACACTTCTCACCTCCCTCCCAACTTTCTCGATATCAACAACCACTGCCGAAGAAATTGCCACGGCCATCGCCGCTACCACTGCCTCCGAGTAACTTACAAAAATAACAGATTCCCAGCAAGCCTGCCGTAACATTCAACGTGGACGCATATCACTTCCCGCATTACGCATACTCGCATCGATCAATCCCCTCCCCGAGCTGTACATCTTCTCGACCCCTGGCGACTCGTCCCTCGAGGGAAATGAGGTGGCTCACGCTGCTGCCCGCACCCTTCCACACAAGGCATTTACCTCAGACACAGAACCCACGATCCAGCCTCCTCCACCTCGCGCTGTTCCATTACGCTACCACGACAACCTGTACCATTATCGCAACCTACGGCTCACTTTGCCTCATACTCACCCTCAACTAACCAAGGAGGAAGGAGTCATCTGGCGTCAATTACAAACAAACACCTATTACAACGCACCCATCCTCCACACTATCACCCTACGCAATACACCCTCACCTGCCAATTCTGCCCCTCTCTCAATACTATCTACCACATGGTGTGGGCCTGTGAAGACACCCCTGCGCTTACTCCAAATCACAGACCTTCCCCAGAGCAGTGGGAGGGCCTGCTGACCAGCTCCCGTCACGCTGTCCAGATCTTTCTGGTCACCCGTGCCAGGGCGGCAGCCAAGGCCCAAGGGTACCTGGACTGAGGCGAACCAACCGCACCGAGTGACGGCTCAACCACCACCGTTTGCTGTATTAGATGTTTATTTTCTCTCTATTTCTCCAGATAGACAACACCACAAATCAACACTGGGTCAACACAAGACAACCAACACAAGCTCAAAATAAACCTTATATATAAAACTCACCTTCTTTGAGATTAACACTGCCACGTTAAAGCGTTCTGCGAAATTAGCTTTAAATAAACACTTACCTTATTTCAGCGAAATAAGCAGTGGAGTGGTTCGGTCAATCCTGAAATCAGGAAAGTTCTGGCGGAGCAGTACATCCGCTCACTTTCTTCCACAACTCTTTGGTGGGGTTCATGGGGTTCACCGCAAGCGAACCATACGACTAGGCGAGGAATGAACGACTCATGTGTGACAGCACTGCGCTGACTGATGTTACAGAAAAAAAAAACTGCAGAAAAACACGATACATGCACACGCAAGCGCTGCTTCGCTGTTAGCTTTGCAGGCGCATAGTTCCACAGTCTCCGCATCGATGGAGTCCTGGGTGGGATTTCCGTGCATTCCCTTCCACGCAAGCAAAACTATGAATCAAATCATTCAGTTGATGTAGCTAGACGGCAAGCTGCAAAACTCAAGCAAAGACAAAGTTTCGCGGAACAGTATGTGTGTAGTGTTTTGCTTTCTCTCGTAAAAACAAAGTTTTGAAACGTTAAACTTGAGCCATTTTTTAACTCCGTTCTTACTGTAGGCAGTAATCGCGCTTTTTCACTGAAACGAGGGCATTAAACAGCATCCAACTGATACGCTGGGTGGTGTTCCAAGCCTACGTAACAAAACTAAAAGTTAGGCAATATAGCATTTTCTCCCCCCAACCCATCGCCAAGTTAAAAACAGGTCGGCAAAGGCTGTATTTTTGAGGCCAGTCTACGCAACTTCAATGAAGCACGTCACGGCATTCTGCTTTGTATTTTCCGATCTCCATCCGAGCAAAGTTAGCAAGCCGAGGCAACGTAGACGAAACTGAAGCATTGCGTGCAACGCAAACAGTCGAAGCTGTGACAGTGGGAACACAAAAAAGTAATATTATTACACGCACGCGCGCGCCTGCCTAGCAAATAACACCCCCAACAAGGCCAATGTATGGAATGAAAAGCAACAGAAAACTGGCTTTGAAAAGTACCATGCTGAGGTTATACCACGGAGTACAACTTCACTCACATTAAAAACGTGTAAACCTTTGAGTATAATGCGCATTTTAAACGTCATAAAGGCAAGAAAAGAGTAATGAACCCCACGGCGCTGGTGATGTCGGCCATTGCTGCAAAAAACAAACAACCCATCGGGCTTCAGTACCTCGAATAGTTATTTTTAAAGAACATAGGGTACCCAGGAAGAAGTGCGCAGAATAGTTTAGTTTGCTCGTCTGTTGTCGCCGCTATTTATGTGGGTGAGTTGGGGCTGAAAATTGAGCCGCGTTGGACCCAAGTTCGTCTCAAACACAAGTTAGTTTCTGTGCGAAGCTGATAGGCTTCGGAGAAATAGAGCAGCGTCCAAACACCAGCTTGCGCAAACAGATCCGAACTGCAGACTGTGTGTTCGGCCCAGCGGGACCGAAAACTTTTTCTGCCGCTCGGGGCTTTCTAATTTATCAGTTGCGCACGGCAGGGCAGACGGCAGGCACAAATGGAATGGCCCAGCTATAAAACAAAGTAGCCCGAAGCCTGGGACAACTGTGTTTGTCCCTCTACATGGGTGTGAGTTACTTCCTTTGATAAGCTCTATGTCGGTTCATGCTTTGCCCGACATTGGTGCCGCCGTCCATTTTACATCTTTACACTCGGTACCAAGTTCACAGCTTCATTGGTATTATTTCTACAATCATTTGTATGTCGGATTCTTTTGATCCGCCGTAGGTAATATCAACGGGGTAAGTGTAAACACAACGTACATAAGACTAGTCTACAATCTCGTGCAATCACCACAGAGTACATTTCCCGAAGAGAAACAACAACGACTAAACTCAATTTAATCAGCCCTGTACGGCATAATGTAAACACCGCACTGGAGGACACACCATGCACGGAAAACTGCAAAAGGAAGACATCGGGCCAACAGCCAACAACTACGAAACACAAAAAAATCTATTCCTCCGAACTTTGATTCAGCTAAATAAGTGCAAGGCATGCTCAACCATCAATTAGAAGCAAACGTGTTCTGTTTCGTGCACTCCTTGCACTGCGCCCAAATGAACGCATATCGTCGCTGTAGCGTCACTGCCTGTAGTTCAACGCATAGTCCAGGGTCTGATGAGTTTTAATAATGGTTCAAATATTCTATTTATTCATCAGTTATAAATTATTTCTGTATTTATATTTAGGAATAATTCGCATAAATATGCGACCGCTAAACATTTGTCAAGCATCCGTTTGCCTTGCAGCAAATTGCCTCAAAAGATGACAGCCTTCTGTTGCTCCTACCACAAATTTCCTTTTTCCCCCTCACTCTCATCACGCCCTTTCACTTTTTTTTCTCCTCACACGATGCAATCAGTGCACGTTTGTTCAATTGAAGTGAACTTTCCCACGTTCACACTTCTCGGGCACCATCTGATCTGACAGCGCGTGTCGTTTTTTTTTAATCTTGTTTATGTCGTGCTTGAAGCAGATGTAGCCGACATGTTTTTTTTTTTACTTTTAGCAAGCCTCTTCGATGCCGTTTCTACCGCATTTTTTCTATCGGGAAAAAAAATTTTAACGTAAATTTCTAGTTAAACGATTCCTCGTACATTCGGTTACATTTACATATATTCCGACAAAGTACAAATTAATGTGCACAAGTATGAATGATGCTCCAGTTTAGAAGGAAATTTTAGACCATCTTTTAGCCACACTGAAAAATGGTGTACCTCTTTCCTTGCATTCTAATTCAATACTGGTACGCCCCGAACAATGATATGTAAAATCTTCTCGCTCTTAAGCCCGGAAGTCTTTCTTCCGCTGCCTAAAAGCAAATATCTTGGTCTGTCAGTCTGTCCGCCAATTACTCTATTCAGCCGCCGGGCCAGAAGTTGTAAGAATCCTTGGAGAAGAAGTGTATACAGGCAAGCCTACTCCAAAATATGGAAACTTCAGGGGGCGAGCATGACACAAATGGATATTTTTCTGTACAAAAACACATTGCGCATTTTCTAAGCGAAACACAAGTACTGACAGTAGCAGCCTTCGTTTCATTAATCTTGCCTTACAATAGGTTTTAATGAAAACCGGGTAAGAAACGATGTCAGAGACAGGCTAGATTCAAGTAAACACTTAAAAGATGCCTCGTCTAGTTTTTCCAGGATCAGTGAAAAGGAAAGTTCCCAACAAATGGTGCGCCAGCATTGCGAACTTGGGTAAATCAAATCAAACTGAGCACACTCCACTCGCATCTATTTTGGGAAGAGTGTGAGGGGAAGAGAACAGCATTAGGGATGGGAGCATTGAGCGGAGGAATTACGTGGAAGAAGCGGCAGAAGATCTTCTTTCGACGACATTTGCAGCGAAGCGAGCATATACGCGGCCAATTTTTTGAGCGAAGCCGTTGACCTCTCGTTGCCCGGAAAATTTAGTGTCATAAACAAAAAATCCATTCAGGACCCAGAGTTTCTCGCTTAATACGCCGAGCGCATTCGTCAGGCTAATCAATCATACAGCATACATCTTGGTATTCGTTTAAAAAACCACAAAACAAGAATGGAAGCACATTATGAATGCTAAGGCCCTGGGAAAAAAAAGATGCTTCTCCCCTCCTCCTCAATGTGGTCCAGATGAAGATTAGGTTTTCAGCTGTTCTCGAAAGGAGAGGGGGGTTATCGTCATTCGAGCGATAGCGCATGCATCAGTACCAGGCGACGAAGCCGGTACCTCCTCATTAGGCGTAAGCCCACGCGCAAGCCTGGACGACGCCATGCGGTCGCGGCGAGGTACGCGTTCACGTGCGCCCGGAGTTTTCTATATACGCTGGAGAGATTTGGGTCAGCCTAAACAGCTGTACTGTAAGTGGAAGAAAATAAAACTATGCATCTTATACATCTTCTCCAAACCCAACTATTAAATAAAAATTCCTCAAAAGAAGGTTTGATATACCTATAAAACAATAGCGTAAACGAACCAGCTCTTCAGTACGTCTTGCATCTCTAAAAACATGATAGCGACGTAAAGGAACTTCGTCGCCATAATGGTGCAAATTTGCATCCATGGCGAAAATAAACAAAAGAAATCTTAAAAATAATAAAATAATTCCGACATTTTCTGGTCACCGCCATAATTCTCTCTAAGGAACTCACACTCTAGAAAAGCGGCACAAGAATGGTACGCCTTAGTAAACAATTCTCTGAATTTATGAAGATTTTTTTATCGAAAAACCCATCTATAGATAGTCGCTTTTAGTTCAGCATCAGCTAGGTTTAAAATTCTAGGAGAAATAGAATATGCGCACTGACCCTTCTGGCGAGCATATTTTTTGCACCTCGAGAAAGCTATGTACAAACCAATCTTATTTTTACGCTTAACGATCTTTTTTCTACGGCCCTGCTCGGTGAAAAATTGCCGCAGTCTTGCAGTGCCTTCATATAACTACAAATATGATTGATTGATTGATTGATTGATTGATTGTGAGGGTTAACGCGACGACGCAACAAAGGCGATTAGGCGCACCGTGGTGAAGGGCTCCGGATTAATTTTGATCACCTGGGGGTCTTTACGTGCGCCGTAATCTCGTACACACGGCCGTTTTTGCTTTTTGCCTCCATCAGAAAAGCGGCCGCCGTGGCCCCCAATCGAACCCGCGCCCTTAGGCTCAGCAGCGCAACGCCTTAGCCACTGAACCACAGCGGCGGTTTACAAATAACTGATTGATTGATTGATTGATTGATTGATTGATTGATTGATTGATTGATTGATTGATTGATTGATTGATTGATTGATTGATTGATTGATTGATTGATTGATTGATTGATTGATTGATTGTGCAGTGTCGGAGCCCAGTGGGAAAGGGAAGTACAAGAATGCGAGTAGTGGGTGGCAAGCCCTCATGCATTCAGCCATGTATGCCATCTTGCCCGTCTCGCACTTCTGGGCAGAGACCCTCATTAGTCCGAAGCGCCCCATTTCCCAGGGCAATGATAGTTTACTACGAGCGAATTTTAGATGGACATTGAAAGCCGCACTGGCAACCGGCATATTTTAAACAAAATAGTAATAAATTTGAAACGTTAACACCCCGTGGCCGACTTTATTTATTATTGGAAGGCGTTTATTGAGCATAAGAGTGCGTGGATTTCTTAGACCGTCCCAGGACGGCAATTTTTGCAAATTCATTTTTTGTCAAACGATACATGAGTGGAATGGGCTCTCAAATGTACAAGTGTCTGCTATGAATGAAAACTTGTTTTTTTGGAACCTGTAACCCCCCTGCTATAACGCCTTCGGGCGCTGCAGGTATTTGTTGAATAAATAAAAAACAAGAATAAACACCAGATGGTTCTCGCACCGTGAGCAGGCCTGATCACGCTCCCACTGCTTTGGGGATGGGAGAGAGATGGGGTTTGGCGCGTATACAGGCAGCCCCAGACAAGGCGGTATGTGGTGTTCGGGACGGAGCACGAGGGGCAGTTGTAGGGGGTAAGTGGAGGGGGAGATATATTCGAGTACCGTGGTGTTGTAGAATTTCTTGGTCTATAATACATCAAATTAGATCCGCCTGTGTGCTAAGGAACGGGTGAGGAGGCGGGTGTTGACGCTGTAGTTGGCGGTAATGATACGATTCCAATGTATCAGGAAGCGACAGTAGGGTAGGAGGAGGGCGCGGAAAGGTTTTCCTGCATCGTGAAAGCGCCCGGAGTGCACGTGCGCGGGCAGTGGCATGTGCCGCCTCGTCTCAACGTGGGGGGATGCTTGATTGAGGATTGAATCGTGAGCGCTGAGGGAGAGTTGCGGCCGGTACAGTAAAGCCTGTTACAAGTCTGAGGACTTCCACGTAGATGGAGGAAGCCGTGGTTGCTGTCAGAGCGATGGATGTCTCTTCAGCCATCGTGGTGCTTGCATGGAGAAGGCTGAAGGAGGTAATAGCCGATTTGGACTCGACAACAACCAGTGCGTGAGCGAGGCGGGATGGGTACAGAGCGACGTCCGTGTATCGGGTGTCCGGTTTGTTGTGGTATTCGGCTCGGAGGCGAGTGAGGCGGGCCTGTCTTCTGCCTTCATTGAAATATGCGTGCATGTGCTTCGGAATGGGAGGCACTGAGATGTAAGTGCGGATTGAGGGAGTGATACGATGGTTGGCGTCTAAAGGCTTTTAGTGAAAGGAGTGGGTAGCCCAGGTTATGCAGTACCATGCAGCCCGTAGGGGTGAGGGCAAGGTGAGTGTTGCTGGACCCACTGTGCTTCGAGGAGCTCAGAAAGTGGATTGTGTTACGTATGGCGCAAAAGGCGGGCAGTAAGCGTGAAGGCGGGGAAGCCGATGGTGATTTTGTACGATTTCCTGATACGGACGTAATGCGGCTGGTGTCCTACGGGCCAGTGTAATGCGACTGGCCAGTAGGACTTGAACAACAGGCAGGGTTCTGGTTTTTTTTTAGTTTATGGCGCTGGGTGAAGATTCTTCGGATGAGGTGTGTGAGCTGAGTGACTGTGACATGAAGTTGTGGGAGAATCGTTGGCCCAGAGCCGCCTGCGTGGAACGTCAGACCAAGAATCCGGAGTGAGGGCACGTGGGGAACGGGCGCGGAACCAATCGTGACACACGGGTCCTGAGTGGGGTTCGGGGGTCGGCCTCGGGTGTGCCTTCGAAGAACTAGGAGTGGTGATTTATGGGGAGCATATGTCAGACCACGCTGTTGCAGGTACGTGAGTGTGCAATCAATGGCTTCCCAGAGAATGTCTTGATGCTCGCCGAAGAATGCAGTGCTTGTGCAAAACGTAAGGTCGTAGGCATAGACGGCGTGCTGAAGGTTGGGGATGGCAGAAAGCTGGGGTGGGAGTTGAAGAAGGGCTATGGTAAAAGGAGAGTGCAGGTTACAGAACCTTGTGGTGTTCCATTGGGTGGAGTCGAGAAAGGGTTGAACTGGAGGGTACCAATACCGAGGGTTGCGGAGCAGTTCTTGAGAAAAGCGCGGACAAAGTTGTATATGGCCGCCCGCAATTGGTGGTTTAGAGGTCCGAGGCCGGCGTATCATAATTATGATCCTCTCAACGCTGTAAACAGACACCCAACAAGGCTGTCTGAGCTTGAGGTTCTCGTGTATCCCGCCGCACACAGGCGTTTTTTATTAGGTTTGCAGCAGGTAAGCCTGGCTCAGGGCCCGCGCCAGACCCTTGGAGCACCACAGAAAACTGCGAGAAGCAAC
This sequence comes from Haemaphysalis longicornis, assembly GCF_048455015.1. NCBI lineage: Eukaryota > Metazoa > Arthropoda > Arachnida > Ixodida > Ixodidae > Haemaphysalis > Haemaphysalis longicornis. Next base: position 23,965,778 of record NW_027526385.1, read on the forward strand.
TTTATGCGGTCGGCATTAATCCCGGGTCGTAAACAACACTCACAAACATCCCTATCTCGCAGGACAGGCAGGTCCCGCAATGTTAACGGCTTCCTTCCAAGCCAATTATACTTTACCTAGACGCGCTATGCGAAGCAAGCATAAATTAGGAACTTTAAATATAACTAACCGTATCACTGAGCCTTAAAGCGAAACCGTAGTCTGGTCGATGTTTCATGTTTCCGAGTGTTGTATAATTAACGCTTTAAAGCTCTTCCTTTAGTACATTTTTTTTTTGAACTGGTAAGTTTAAACCTTCTGAGCGTACCATTTTGCCTTTATATTGAATAATAAATAAAATAATCCACTGAATATAAAATTGTCCTTGCCTACATTTCCTACAAATTTAAACTTTCTGACACCTTTAGTTTTCTGAGGTTAGTGGCCAAACATTTTGCGCACTCGGTGTGACGCCTCTACACAGGACGAAAAATGCGCTCAATAAATTTCCCCGAATTTCATGTATACTCACTACTTTGAAATTTCGCCCCCTACTTCCTCTAAATCTTAAACTCAATACAAGCGTTATCTGCTCTAGTAGCTTCCATTCGTATGGTATTATTTCCCCCGAATGCCGTAATTAACACACGGACTTTGTACTTTGCCCGCCCATCATCCTCAATGTTATCGACATTCTTTCAAACTTATAACTATCTTCTGCAGGCAGGTTTAGGAATACAGTAGGCGCTCATTCTACTGGATTTGTGTAATACTTCCAAATAGGGGGAAGTATGCATATGCTTTGCGAAAAACTATAGCTCAAAGCAAAGGTTCAATCCTTTCCCGCAGATCACCCTGGAGATTCTCGGTTTTGTTTACATATAAAACTATTGCACCAGTAATTATCCCATGACACCAGAAAGCGTGAGCGAACGCTCCGGAGCTCTTCTCGTAGCATTTTAAAGACGATAGTTTTTTTGGGCTACTTGAACGGGAAAATTTTGTTCTGTCTGTCTGTATGTCTGTCTGTGTGTCTGCCGCTCACTCGATTCAGCCAGCTGGTCAAAGTAAACCAGATGCTGCGCAGTAGTCTTATATACTCACAGCCGCATCTAAACGCCTAAGTCCGGTGTAATGTTCATACTTTATGTGTGAGCCATTCAACAGGTAGTCTGAACGCTCCACGTTTAATAGGGAAGAACGACATCTTTGTTGCGAGAATATTTTCCCCCCTGTTGAACGCAGGCTTTGGTTTTATTATAGACCACACAATCACACCCCGGCACCCGACGGGGGAGCAACCTTGTACGGACCGTCATGATCTACCCTCAAGGTTCGTCTCAGACGACGAAGCACTCATCCCGGTACACAATGGTCAATGGTCTAAGGCGTGATGCCATGGCACTGGATTCGCATTAGACAGAACTTAGGATGTGGTCAAGGGCATTGTAACATTTAGCGGATACTATGTAAAGGCTTCGCCCTAGTATGGCCACCTCCAAGGCTCCATTATAAGATAGGGTACCTAGAATAGACCACTGCCGTCTGGCTAACGACAGTTGAAGGGCGAGCGTGGCCCGAGCGCTCCGCCTATGCAGGGAGCATGTCGCTTTGCGATAACATCAGCCTGGAGGTAAGCGTCAGCGAAAATCCGGAAAAGCACCTTTAAATTGCGATATTAAAAGGGATATCTCACAGAAAGTGCGAACTTCTTCAGCTAAAGTAATACTCGTTCAAAAACGAAAATCTGTGAACCCCTTTCGAACAGTGCTAGAGAACACTAAGAGGACATTTTGGGAAAAATTACTCTAAAAAGGACAGAACGAACAGAACGAAGACCCTCCACAGAGCGTCATCTGCTTTCCACACTTTGTTTATTGCTGCAGCTACCTGATATTCGCCAGTGACAGCTGACAGTGGAAACCTGGAAACATCGAAACAAATTATTTGCATGTCAATTGTTCCTCGAGGAGGGTTGGCTGGCAAAAAGGCAAGATAGTTTGATGTGCTCTATGAGACGCATTTGCTCAACTAACAGCAAAATTGTAATTTCTGGCCGGATATCTTTGAGCTGAAATTAAAACCGCTCGTTGTGCAGGTTGCGGCATTACCGAAACAATGCACGAAACATTAACAAAATACTTTCAAAGTTCTAATTGTCGAAGTACCTCTGGGCAAATTTTCGCAGAAGCGGAACCAAGGGACAGTAATTGCTGAAGCTACCACCCAGGCTTTAAAAGCGGGACTAGGCACTCGTCATTGACAAAGGACTCGCCTGTACTAGGAGTACGTGCCAATATTTGAAAGGGTTAAATTTTATGGGGTTGGTACCCCTGAAACACCCAAACGAAGGCAAAAAATAGCTAGAGAGGCACATTGCAAATCAGAATAACTTGTTTTCGAGGCCAATGCACCACGCTCTGCATTTCGCATTACAGCCTTATTATTTTTCACATCCCCGTACCGAGGAGCTCGCGGGGGCGTAGCTCTACTATTACTTCAATTGCAGTGACACTACTTCCGGCAACATCACTAAGGCAGCATTTGATGTTCTGGAGTGTTATTGGAGGCAAACAAGGTAGCTAGTGTCAAGTACTTGTTTTCCTTTGGCCAAGAGAAACGAAATGCAAAAAAATGCCCGGCCACCTTTTTTAGATTTCGTTGTTCGTCGGAAACAGCACGAGATCAAGGGTGTTCAGAAAGTTTGCCCGTGTTCCTCCATCCAAAAAAAAAGGATGGTGACTGTTCAGAACAGATATATAACTCTCCAAACGAAGTATATTATAGTTTAATTACGACAGCGGTAGAAATAGAATTTTAATGTTTATGGATTAATCGATTGGAAAGACCGAAACAAGGTTCGGTTTCGTCCGATCGCTCTTGCTTGTTCAAAATATGCACACCCACGTACGGCGGCATGCCGAGGGATTGTGAAGACTTTGTGTGGGCGGAATATCAACGAGGTGGTCAATAGGAAGCAGTAAAGGAGGAACGAATCTGCACAGAAAAGTCGAAGAGGCGGGCTATTTCGAGGGGTTTGCGTTTCACGCACCAAACCGCATTCTCTGTTTACTCTGAGGAAACGAGCTTTGTCTTCTCTTTCCTCTGTCACCACCCGTGAGGTTGAAGAAAGAATTAAACACAAGGCAACATATGCTTTCTATTCCATCTTGATTATTTCGCGAGCCAATGTCTCAATCTAGTCCGGTTGTTCGGGGCTGTATTTACTTGCACATTCTTCTTCTCCGGAGTCAAATATTTAGAAACAATATAGGTTGTCATTATAATCATCAGCTAATACTTCTGCAATTTATGTAGCAGGTAACCTACTTTTCAAACATTTGACACAGCTAACAAGACCGTGAGAGAAAAAAACGACACAGGCGTTGTGTATAGAGGTAACAGGCGTTCTATGTTCCCAGCGCCTGTTCCAAACTTTTTTCTTTGTACATGTCTCTTTAGCCCAGTTTGAAGTTACCCCGCTCTCTACCGCAACATGATTTTGCCACTTTCTGGGCGGGAAGAATGTGGTTCATGTAGAGGCCACATGAACGCAGGTCTTGATGACGATATGGGTCCATCCTCCCGCATCGAACTGATTACTAGCTTTTATGTTCCCTACTACAGCAATGCTGCCGCAACGTCTTGATACTCTGATATTAGCGCTTGACCTACAAATACCTACAAAAATCAAGACGCATGGCTGATGAAATACCATACAAAACACACAGTATGCAACAGTTTGATGATGATGATGATGATGGTTAGAGTTTTTTGGCGCAAGGCCAGCTGGGGCAAAGAGCGCCAAACAAAAGTATCTAAAATAAAATAGTGGCTACTAAAGCCAAAACAACAATAAAATCAATTAACGGCAATGGTGATGGCTGGTGTATAGGGCCAGATTTGATTATGCGTGATAGGAAATGAGGTTTAAAAAATTCACATCTGACAAGTACTCACACACACGTTTAACAGAAAACATGGCATCGTCACCCAGAAACTGAGATGGATGTAGGGGAATATGTTGTCTGTAGAGTTCTCTGAAGTGTTTGTGTCGTGTTGTGTGAAGTGCCTTGCATGTTATTAGTATGTGCACTACGGATAGGGCCTCTCCGCACCTGCCGCACTGGGGTCTAGGAGATCCCGTCAGCAGATACGAGTGCGTCGCATGGGTGTGCCCTATCCGCAGCCTTGCCAAGGCGACTTCTGTGTGTCTGTTGTGGGAGTCAGTTGTGTACCGTCCCAAGTGTGGCTTTATTACGTGTAGTTTGTTGTCTGTCTGTTCGTCCCAGCGTGTTTGCCATGTTCTGCGCAGGTGTTGTTTTATGTGAGGCTTGAGGTCTGTATATGGTACGCTTGTTATGTCGACAGTGTTCCTGAGTGCAGCAGCACCGGCCCTCTCGTCCGCCAACTCGTTCCCAGCGATCCCAGCGTGTCCTGGGACCCAGCAGAGGAGCAGCCGATGCTTCTCCGCATACACCGACATTATAGTGTTGAATACAAGATTAATTATGTGGTTTTTGGGGGGTTTATGCGATGATAATGCGCGAACAACACTCAAAGAATCTGTGTAGATGATAGAATTGGGAATTTGATTTTCAAGGATATGTCGTACTATCAGTAAAATTCCGTACGCTTCTGCTGAAAAAATTGTTGTGTGCACGCTCATGGTTCTGGCTGCATTGAAATTTGCACCATGAGCAGCGCACGACACCATAGTGGAGGTTTTAGAAGCGTCACTGTAGAATTCAGCACGTGGGTATTTGAACTGCAAAGAAAGAAAGTGCTGAAGTATTGCAGCTCGCGGTACCCGATTTTTGTCAAGCTTTATAAAAGAAAGGACACAGGACACAGGGCGAACTTGCCAAGGCGGTAAAATGTTTAAAGAGGATGACCTGTACACGTCTAAAAACGAAGCACTCAGATCCGAGGCTCGCTCTCTCGCTCGAAGTGAAAAAGGCGGAGTAACGGACGGGCGATTTACAAACAGCACAGATGTGGATGTATCGTTAAGGACAGGATAAAAAGGGTCGTTATTGTGAGATGAAATTTTAAAGGCATGAAGTAAGTCCATGTACGTTCGCTGGTTCTCAAGGCTCCACTTATTACATTCAACATATAGACTCTCGACAGGGCTAGTGCGAAAAGCACCCGACGCAAGCCGTAGCCCCAAGTGTAGTACTGGGTCAAGCATTCGCAATGCTGTTTTACTCGCCGACCCATGTACCACACTGCCATAGTCCAAACGAGACCCAACCAAAGCAGTATAGAGCCGCAATAGGAGTTCTTTGTCAGAACCATACGAATGGTGGGAGAGAACCTTCAGGATATTCATTGTTTTAAGACATTTTTGTTTTAGTTGTTTCATATGAGGGATAAAGGAAAGTTTTTCATCAAGAATTATACCAAGGAACTTGTGTTCTTTTTTGACCGGAATCGAGACACCATTCAGTGTGATGTCTGGATCTGGCCTGATCCCACGACTTTTGGAAAACACAACACAAGTGCTCTTGACTGGGTTCAGCTTAAAACCGTTCTGATCTGCCCAGCCTGCTAGTTTGTTGACACCAAGTTGGACTTGGCGTTCGCAGATTGACATATTGCATGATTTAAAAGATATTTGCACATCATCTACATATATTGTACAGGAAATGGTTCGTGGCAACGCCTTTCGAAGTGAGTTCATCTTGACAATAAACAATGTGCAGCTCAAAACGCCGCCTTGAGGCACGCCGTTTTCCTGCAGGAAAACATTTGAAAGGGCAGTGCCAACTCTCACACGAAATGTTCGCTCCGCCAGGTAGCTATGAAGTGTATTAAACATATTTCCCGAGACACCGAAGGCTTTTAGGTCGCAAAGTATCCCGTATCGCCAAGCGGTATCGTAGGCTTTCTCGAGATCAAAAAACACCGTAGCACAAAACTGCTTATGGACAAACGCATCCTTGATATACGACTCAAGGGCGACGAGTTGGTCGTTTGTGGATCGCCCCACCCTGAAGCCGGCCTGGCAGCTCTCGAGAAGAGCATTGAACTCTAAGAAGTACACAAGTCTCCTGTTGATCATCTTCTCGAGAAGCTTGCCCAGGCAGCTTGTGAGGGCGATGGGTCGATAACTGGCGGGAGAAGAAGGGTCCTTACCCTCCTTCAGGAACGCCACTACAATAGCCTCCCTCCAAGATTTTGGGGTGTGCCCCGAAAGCCATATGTTGTTGTATAGGTGTAGGAGTGTTTCAAGAGTATCCGGGTGTAGGTGTTGTATCATGGTGTATGTAATCTTATCTGCGCCGGGAGCTGACGGTTTACACGTGCTCAGTGCAGCCCTCAACTCATTGAGTGTAAATTCAGAATTGTAACCAGATTTTGACCTGTTATTGCAATGTAGGGACTTCTTTTCACAGGTATTTTTATGTTTCAGGAAAGTGTTTGTGTAGTGTGCAGAGCTGGAAACGTGTTGGAAGTGTTGTGCAAGAGTGTTAGCCTGGTCTTCGAGTGTGTCCCCTGTTGTACTGACCAGGGGCAGGCTATGTCTATGTTGTCCTTTAAGTTTGCGTATTCTTGTCCATACCTTATGTGCATCTGTGTATGAGTTAATGGATGTAAGGAAGGTGCGCCAACTCTCTCGTTTTGCCTCACGGCGCACACGTTTTCCGAACGCCTTGGCCCGTTTGAACAAAATGAGGTTACCCGACGTGGGGTACCGACGAAGGATACCCCACGCCTTGTTCTGGGCCTCTCGCGCCCGCCTACAGTCCTCATTCCACCACGGCCTCCGCTGGTTGCGCGGGGCTCCAGAGGCGTGGGGAATGGACTTTTCGGCGGCGTCGAGGCTGTGCGCCGTGAGGAGTTGGGTAGCTTCTTCAACGTGTAGGTGTCCTATGGATGAGTGGTGTAGTTTGGATGTCTGTGTAAATGTATTCCAGTTAGCTCGTGCTTCATTGAACCTATTATGGGAAGATGGACTGCTTGGGCCTTTACCTATGTATGTGAGTGAGGTGGAGAAGTGGTCACTGCCATATGGGTCAGTTCCCACTCCCCACTCGACAAGAGGAAAGAGAACTGCGGAGCCAATAGCCAAGTCAAGACATGAGTATGTGTTGTGACCTATGTTATGGTATGTAGGCTGTTTATTGTTGAAAAGGCATGCTCCAGAAGATGTAAGGAATTTTTCTATCAGGCGACCTCGGGCATCCGTTCTGGAAGAGCCCCAAAGAGAGTTGTGAGCATTAAGGTCGCCTGTAAGGATGTATGGTTCGGGCAGCTGGTCAACCAGCGCCTCGTAAGTGAAACTCGTAAGTGAAACATCAGGAGGAATGTATATGGAGCATACCGTTATCAACCTATTAAATATTATTAAGCGTATTGCTACAGCCTCAAGGATAGTGTTCAAGGTGACAGGGTGGCATGCTAAGGATTTCCGGACGATTATGGCCACACCGCCAGAAGAGTGTGTGCAGCCATCCCTGTCTTTCCTGTATACCCGGTAACTATTCAAGAAATTTGTGTGTTTAGAATTCAAATGTGTTTCCTGAACACACATTACACTTGGCTGATTGGTATGCAGAATCTCATACACGTCGTCAAGATTATTCAGAAGGCCTCTGCAGTTCCAATCGAACAATATTTTCTCTTCCCATTATTTAGTGTGAGAGCTACCTGAGTGTGTATGTTTATGTGTCGTCTTTCGGGGCTGTGACTCTTGGATTGGGCTTTTTGGGCGGCCTATCTGAAGGCTTGGACGTCGGAGGCCGCTCCTTGCGCTGCGTTGCAGGCAAGAACGGCACGACATCCATCTCGTCGTCCGATGTCCTGGGTGTGCCCGTCGAACCGGGCCCCCCGGACTTGGCCCCCCTTCGGGGGCCCTTCGTTTGAGCCGCCACCGCCGGTGGTGTCGGAGGCACCAGAAGTGGCACGGGCGGTGCGGTGGCGGTGGGAGCCGGTGCGGGGCTCGTGGTGTCCATGGCACACTCCAACGCACTGGACGATGGGGAGGCACGGACGGGAGCGGCACCGGTCCCGACGGAAGAGGTTGCCACCACAACCGCTGCTGCCTCAGCAAGCGGCGTGGTGGCGGGTTGGGCGGCCAGAGGCAACCCAGGGGGGGGGGCGGGGGCGGGACCAAGTCCGACTCGCGGTACTGGGTCCCCGCCGAAACCAGACGCCGCTCCGCCCCCCGGCGAGCCGCGTCGGCGTACCTCCCCAGGGGGAAAGAGGCGAACCTCTTCCCCGCCTCTGGGAAGGTGATGTTTTCTGTCACTTTTAGATGGATTATTTTCTTTTCCACTTGGAATTTCTCATACTTCCTGGAGTAGGCCGCATGAGGGCCCCTGCAGTTTGCACATGTGAGGTTGTCAGAATTGCAATTGTCAGTGGGGTGGTCCTGCGCTGCACATTTCGCACAGGTAGTTTTGCCGCGGCAAGAGGTTGTGCTATGCCCGAACCGCTGGCACTTAAAGCAGCGGCGCGGGTTCGGTATGTACGGTCGAAGAGAGCATCGGATGTAGCCTGCATTTATATATTGCGGAAGTGTCGAACGGTCGAAGGTCAGGATAATGTGTTTGGTTGGGATTATCTTATCGTCCCTGCGCATCGTGATGCGCCGCACAGCTGTGACGCCCTGGTCCTTTAAACCTTCAAGAAGGTCGGAATCTGTTTCTGAAAGGAGATCCGACTCTGAAATCACACCCTGGGAGCTGTTCAGGCTCCGGTGGGGCGTGATCTTGATGTCCAGATCATGGATGCGAGTTTGGGCAAGAAGTGTGCGGGATTGTTTTTCATTGTTGAGTTCGACCAGGATTTCTCCTGTCCTGAGCTTTTTGGCTTCATACTTTTCACCTAATGTGCTTTGCAGAAATTTCGAGACAAGGAATACCGACAGTGAAGCGACGGGTCTCGTTGGGTCAGCTGACTCGATCACAAGAAAACGAGAATAGTTATTCATGTTTGTTGAAAGGACAGTTGTTGACACAGGTGGGAATGAAACTTCGGTGCGGCCCCTTTTCGGGGGCCGATCACGTCTGGGGGGGGGGGGGGTTTAGAAAATGCCATATATCATAGTATAGAAGCAGGGAGACGGGGGTACTTTCTTCCACAACCTTACCCTGATAGCTGAGGAGGTCCCGGAGCTCCCTGCCTGGTAAACAGACAGGAAGCCCATCCGCCGGAGCTTGACCTGGGCTCCGACGGCCACCGTTAGAGGTTTCTACCCTTCACCTTAAAAACACATCACCACGGTTGGATCCAGCTTATGTTTGGGGGCTCGGGGTCCGCGGTATCGCCAGTACCGTCACCAAGATTGCTCAAGGTGCCCCGTGCGGGGTGCAACAGTTTGTACTCTTAAGTCATAGAATAACGAAACAAAGAACGGGTCCGCAAGCATTTTATGCGAAATTTAAACACACGGTCATAGCAGACACTTGGGATCTTCCTAACGATTTCGTAACCTGTACAGTCGTCTTTCGTGTCGTTCTTCTGGAAGCGTTACCCATGTGAAATCCAAAAGGCTTGCCGGAAATATTTTCTTCTAGAAGAGCCGACATTGTTTACGTTACAAAAACGCCGAACCCGCATTTATAGTTTGTGTAAACACGCCCAAGCCACCGACTCTTCAAAATGTCGATGGTGGGCCTGGAAAATTAAATTAGTTCGTGGTTTGAGCGCAGATGTTACGACATCGTCGGGGCATTTGGACCGTACCGCACAATTGGCAATGCAGAAACACTTCAGGTTTCGCCAGTTTCTAGGGCTACAGAAACGTTTCGCGCTTAGACCAGGAGATAAGATTCACTGCGCAATCTTGTGCAGACAAAAAGTGGGACACCTTTTAGTTTGCGCAACTTTTTGCAACATACTGTTGATAATGAACACAAAGACATCGTTATGCTCTCATACACATGTTTGAACACGTGATTTATTTCTTTACGGAATTTCACATACTCATATTCTAAAATAAAAAAAAAACGCATGAGCGTGACTAGCAAATGGGACATTCTTTTTTATTGTGTTTTATTTCCTGAACCCACAAAAACAACCAATTTTTGGGATCAACACCAGAATCCAAGAAAACTGCATAAAAACATTTTTCTCAACTTCAAATATACCCACCCGACAAAACATGTAGGACCTCTGCAAAGGACCGACAGGGCGGAACAGTCGGTGAGTGCGTTGACTGAACGTCTGATACTTCTTCTTATTCGTTTCGGTGCGCTTTAAATTTCTCTCCACAAACCGGGTCAGTCAAACGCAAGTTTTGTATCGGCGAATTATTTTATACAATTTATGTACGAGGTGCAAGTGACACTGGTTCCTCGCAACATCACGGGATAACGGCTTTGCTCCTCCATCTTTGCGATGAGTTGGAACGTTGTATATGGTTGCGCTTATTTTCTGAGCAGTTTGTGTTGTGCATTTACGAAAGTAGCTGCTGTATTAGAACAACCAGCTTGGGCGAGCATCTTGGAAATATTCCGCGAACAGCTTTGCTTCAGCCGACGCTTTCTCGTTGTGGCGCCATTCCTCTGTTCTCACAGTTTCAAGCGGGATCATTTCCCACTAGGCATCAAAAGACAGAAACCAACAACAGGGGCGTTATTTTGATTTCTAATTTTGAGGAGGCATTATGAGAAGCGAGGATATCTGTGCACAATTCGTGAAGAGTACAGCTCAGGTTAACTTCATCGAACTACGTCTTGCTTGGAAATGTCCTTCTAAATAGCACGAATAAATGAAAGGAAGGGGACGTAGAAAAGACTACAATCCGCAAACAAAAGCTGTCATTTCTTTTTCGGAAGTTTAAAAACGACAGAATGGAACAAAATAACAAAAAATAAAATGAGTTTTGTTTCAGATGCATTTTGGCTAGTGAAGCAGTGAAGCGAGTTGCCGCACCGAACGCTAAGAAGCTGCGTCATTGGCAGGATTGCTTGGCACTGGTATGCAATAGAAGTAGGTGTGCTGGTTTTCAAAGTGGTTTTTTATCAATAAAGGGCAAGGTTTTGGGATAGTAATCTCTAAAAAGATTTTCAGTTAGTATGCTGTTGGTGGACTCATGGGAATACCTTTCAACTAGGATGAACTCTCGTTGACTGGTCTCGGAATAACCGACACCTCAAAAAAGGAAACCTAAAAGCGAAAAGCAGTTCAGATAAAACCCACGAATAAAGCATTCGTTTTATAAAGCTTCCATTCTTGTTAAATAAATATACGAGTATGTCTGAAGTGGCATATATAACAGGAATGCTTTATCCCATCTACGATCATTTATCCTGATAATATGTTTAACTGCTTATTGTGGGAAATAATTCAGGCAAGAAATCACTGCCGCTGCAATTGCAATATTTCTTGAACAAGAGGAGGCGCACTAGTTGCCTTTGGTCGAAAGCTGGAAGCAAGCGCCCGTCACCACCTCTCCGAACCGTATGCAAATACCCAGTGAACACATAGGCCAGCACTAAGCTTTATAAATTAGGGATCATATTCACGAAAGCCGCCTACCGAACAGAGTAGCATACACTGTTTCGGGGGCTTTCTTTTTTAAAGAGTCGAAACATATGTCTACGAGAATGGGTTATTGATTGCTTTACGGTGCTCTGTGTAATGCTTTCAGCTATGAAGCAACAGGTGAAAGTTCAAGACGACATTTGCCGTTTTCCAGTGAGCATACTCCTCTAAAAATTACACGAGTATGCCGCAAGTGCTTCCTGTAATGAAAACAGAGTATCTTTATTGTGCATCGCATATGCAGTCAGTGTCCGTGGAATCATAATGAACGGCTTCTTGAGAGTTCTTATTAAAAAATTGACTTCGGTGTAACTGCATTCTTTGTTGAATCAGCCCCAACCTGGAAAAACGTACCACAATGTGTTCTGTTGTAAGCGTGAAGAAAATGAACATCGCAGCCTTCCAGTTCACATGCAAATCCACACCGAAAACATATTTCAGGGGAAATCCTTGTCAATTTTATCATTTATAAACTACGGACTGAATTCCCGAAATGCTTCAGCCAAATGATGAGGAAGAAACACCTTTGCCAGTTTCTGGTGAACGATAACAAAAGCTTTCTCTCCAGAGAAATGGCTTAACCCTTGTTCCGCGGTTTGTAACACATTGCCTACAGCTGTCAACTTTCTAGGAAACTGCGAGAGGGTCCCAAACCGGGGTGTTTCTTGCGACTGCGTGGGAGTTTAATCGCAATGAGAACGCTGCATGATTCATTTCTTAACATCGCATGCACCTGCTCTCATTGTAATCAAGAACAAGAACGACCAGTGCCCTCCCTCAATAGGTATTTGCCCCCGAGGTGGCTGATACAATAAAAATAGTTCCTTCAGTGTGGAAGATAAAATTTGCGTGATAAAAAATTTCTTTCTTTCTAACAACAATACCTAAAATTATGGCAGTTCATCGAGTAATAAAGCACCATTCGGGTGACGTACCTTTGAGACAGTGGCAGCCATTTTGAATAAATACAGCAATGCTAAGTTAGCAATGCCAAGAAGGCTAAATTCAACGCGGCATGCCCGCGATATTGTCATTGACGTTTTCTTTTTTTATATTGCGAAATGATAATGTTTTTCCGGCACAGTTGGTTTGTTTATCTTTCTGACATTTTATTTAACAGTTGTGTTGACTTCAAGGCCCATTGCTTTATTAGTTGGAAAATGTTGATTTACCTATCGCTCACCGGGGAATTCTTTAGGTGCTTTCCCTTAGGCAATTTCGGTACATTACCTATTAATTGCGAAAGGTTGAAAGTCGATGCAGCTGACAACCCTTATTAATATGGTCTATTTTCCCTTCGCCGTATTTATAATGATTAAACTCACTGGGATCTACTTCTCTACGTGCCCATTGAAAAGTTTCGAGCTTTCTGTAGTGAGAGTTTTGGTTACGAGAAGAAGCCGCGTTACCAACTGGAATTGCGTCGACCACTCGTCGCTTCAAATTTCCTCAACTGTTTCCGTTTCAGTGTCTTTGTCCTATTTACGTTGCTGTGCCCACACTGTGGAATTCTGTTGACAAACACTTCGGCTCTTATTCTTGCGTATTTTCGCGGAGATACAGTTTTGTTTGGTTTTTCAGCTAATAACTTGTCTCATCCACGTTTATGAATTGCTGGTGAAACTCTTTTATTGAGGGTAGAATAACTGCGCGTAAAAGACAAAACAAAAAGGAAGGGGCAGGACGGGAACAGAACGCCCGTCTTGTCCTTTCGTTATTGTCTCGTCTTTTACGCGCACTTTTTCTACCTATGAAATCCAGTACGAACTAGCCCCAAACCCACTGCAGTGTTTTTTTATGAGCATTGCGCCTGATTCCCCGTGGCTTTTGCGACTGCACACCAACTGCATTTTCTTTGAAGATCACGCAGAAGCGGCGACTGCAAAACCGGATACAGCTGCTTGCAATAGCAGCAGCTGTATTCTGTCTGCTTCATCTATATCGCGCAGACTTGTTATTTCCCCAGCGGAAACGTCACGTACGAGATTGAACCGGGCCCATCACGGGCACGCCGTAATATATTCCTACAACGTCCCTGTACACATTTTGATGGGGAGACGAGGGACGGCTAATGTCACATATTTAGTATTTTACATGGCACATACTAACTACAACCAAAACGCAATACTAGCAAAAGGCAAAATTGGTTGTGAAAGGATTTAAACAAACGCGCATCACGAATTAGGGAATCTTGCCTTAATTATCATCCAGGATGGTTTTCAACGACCCGACACATCTGAGATCCAAAAATTTACAACAGAAAAATAATCACTGACGTCTAGGGGCTAAAAACTTGCTTGCACTTAGCGAATCGCAAAAACGTACAAAACTGTCTCAAGTAAAATTGTTTTGGACATCATTTGTAACGCCTTCGGGCTGCGATTCACTGGCGACAGCGTCTCTTTCGGATACCCTCAATCCACTACATTTTTTTTGTATTTTGCGGGTAGCTCCAAAAGTTTCAGAAATGGCGAAATCATTGATCTCGCTTAAAGGTCAAGATCAATTTTGAAAAAGTAGCGCCCATGGCCCCACCAACCACCAGTACGTTATTGTAAATAGCCCGGCACCTAAAATGGATCCGACGTATGGTAATGGGGGTGGGATTGGCTCTCTTGACCACCACGTTCCACGCACCATTTAATTTCCGCTCGTTCCCAGGAAACACAACCCTTAGAGAAAAATACGACGACTTTAACTTTTAACCTCGGCGGCGGGATTACTGCGTCAGGTGCATCAAGGAGCTGAGTGTCAAAATGAGCATGCAAAGGTCAGAGATTGATTGATTGTAGGGTTTAATTAGGAAGCACCTTCTAGTTATTTGGCGGCGCATTGGAGAAATTGTGGCATGCGTGCAACTCGGTTCATCGGCTGCAGACACTAAAAAAATGAAGGATGCAGAGGTTGTGCCCTTCACATGGTGGCATGGATGGGTAACGGTGGCAGGGCCATTGAAGAATATGCAATTTCTTATACATTTTTTTATTCCGTGTGCGGCATTCTGGCCCTTTCGTTTTCACGACCAACGAAAAGCCGAACTGGCATCTGACACAATTTAACTAGGTGCCTGACAATACATGCCAAGATCAATATCTTTCTCAGCATGAGCTCCATACCGTATTTAGGCCAACCTAAATAGCTTGCTTGCATAGACATGTGCAGCGGGAGTGCAAGCCCAACCTAGCTTGGTGTTTTCATTCGTTAACGCTCAAAGTCACGCCAGACCTCACGAGGTGTCTTTGCAAGCACATCATAATCGTACCGCTATGCGTAAATATTTGTCTTTAACTTTATATTACCAGGCCGTAGCCACCGGTTTATTCGTCATCTAGTTTAAATTGTCATAAAATCCAACTTTTATATCCCCTTGTTGTAAATAAAATAGACATCTTGGACGTTTATTCGCAAGTATTAATGGGGGAGGAATGAAGGTCTCTAAGAAGCAGGTAGCCTTAGGGAAGGACCCTTTTACAGAACCCCTTGAGACCATCCGGCTTCCTTGTATCTCTTCAACGGCTCTCTTCCACTGCTCAGGGGAATAATCCAAAAAAGCAGCAGTCTTTCTATGCAGCATGTACTTCAGGGTGCTTGCGACATGGAAAATGCAAATATGCATAGCCCTGCTCGTGATTTTGAAGTGATCATTCCGGCTACGTGGCCCTTGCTTTACACCAGCAGAAACCAACCAAGACAAGATGTAAATGAAACTCGCAACGGTGCCCCCTAACATCAGTCTATCCTCCAGCGCTGCATATTTTGGTCAATTTACCTTTTCATTGCTGCCTGAAGTGATTCTTCAGGTTCTGGCAACTAGCAAAATAACTATCTGTTCAAAATGCGTGAGCCTTGAATGTGGTTCGACGGTTGACAAAGGTGCCGTTTAGAAGCTGAGCGCATGTGAAAAAATCCTTGCGGTGGTTTCCTTACCACCGAATAAGAAGGTATATGATCATTCTAGCAGCGGTCATTGAGACGGAAGAAAAATGACCCAGGCGGGGCGGTTCGTGAACTGCTTGGTGCTTGGGCAGACGAAAATAAAATCGTGCTTCGGGCCTATTTCCCTTGAGATGTGCTAGGCGCATAACGTCTTCGTGGCGGTGCATATGCAAGTAGCGTACGTCTCCGTATGGAAATTTCGAATGTGGAAGGAGGTTGAGCTTTTGCTAAAACCGTGCACTACAGTTCACAGGGAGCTGAAGGTGGCAGGTGTTCAAACAACGGCAGCACACTACCTTCACTGACGAAGGAGGGGAACTCTCAATCCTCTTAACATTTACCGCCATGTGGCCAATCACTCGAATCGACGTGTGTAGAGAAGGACATATCGGAACAATCCACATGTGACTAATGTTGTTCTTCTATTTTTTTTGTAACAACGTATGCAAAGATGAGCACATGGGAAGTGTTTATGAGCTTGCTTCGTGTTTGAGGGAGTTGCTGTTATTGGCGGGTGGCATTGAAGTCAATCCTGGTTCTGACCTTGAAAAAATAGCAAAGCAACTGAATGAAATTGCCGCTGACATTAAAGAAATCAAGTAAAAACGACTGGGTGACATTGACAAGAAATTAGAGGCTCTGACTAGACTAGATAATAGCGTTGCTAGCTGCCAGAATGAAGTAGGCATGTTGAATTTCGTAATCAAAACGCTCGAAAGGCGAATTGATGACCTGAAGAACCATAGCAGGCGATGCAATCTGATAGTTTACGCATTACCTGAAGAAAAGGACGAAAATAGCGAAAGCCTTGAAGAAGCCGTAATAGCAAAGTCATTGCAGATATCCTCGAGCTTTATCCAGTAGCAATCGAACGTATTCATCGCTTGGGTAGACAGGCACCAAATAGGATTAGGCCTATCATTTTTAAGCTGGTTGACTTCAGGAACAAAGCACAGATACTGAATAGGGGAGCTAAACTTAAGGACACAGGAATTTCCATTGGCGAAGACTTCTCACGGAGAATAAGGGATGTCAGAAAGAAGCTGTGGGACAGTGCAAAACAGAACCAATTGAATAAGAAAAAAGTGTCTTTGGCTTTTGATAAACTCTAGATTAATAAGCAATGTTATATGTGGGACGATGTCAAGAATGAAAGAGTACTGATAAAAAACATGACCTAGACCTAAGCCGCCCCATGACGAGGCAGCACGCCCAGTCACTGTCAACGCCAGACTCTTGAACGATGCCCCTTTTCATGTACCTAACGAGTATGATGAAAGGAACGATCAACCCCTATTCAGCAGCAGAAACAAAAACCTACCCCTTGTTAATGTAAACGCGCGAAGCATTGTAAATAAAACTGACCTCCTTGAAATCACTTTACTCCAACATGATCCGCACGTCACAGTAATTACTAAAACATGGCTACGCAACGAAATTAGTCATGATACATTATTCCCACCGAACTACAAAGTCTTTCGCGAAGACCGTGCCTCTAGGGGTGGCCGTGTGGCGGTTGTAACAAACAACAAATTGAAGCCATATTGTTGGACGACATTGCTGACTTGGAGTGCTTGTGCATTAAGTTATCTTGTTGGGGTCAGCATTTTATTTTATATGCGCTCTACCGCCCACCAGACACGCCCCCTGAATACTTAAGCAAACTTGACTACATAAGTGTGAATATTACAAACATAAAATTATTCTTGTAGGTGACTTCAATCTACCAACTATTATCTGGGAATTATTGCACGCTGGTCACCAGAATGTTGAGCATGTTACACTATGTTCAGTATTATGTTCACTCATGATTTGGCCCAGCTGGTTCGCGACACAACGCGTGTCCAAGGTTCGTGCAGTTCAGTTTTAGATCTGATATTTTTCAATCGTGCGTTCAGCGAATATACCGTGTCTGTTGAAGCCGGATTATCTAATGACTATCTTGTGGGCGTTTCCGTCCCACTGTTGAAACGTAGTGATAACAAACGCTGTCAAGTGCGGTCTTTCAAAGACTACTCCCATGCAGACGACGCGTCCATAATTGATTATCTTGAGACCGGTCTTGTTGACTTTGAAAATGTTGATGTATGCGCTCTCTGGAAACAGTTTAAAAAATGTGTGAATACAGTTAAGCTAAATTTGTCCCAAGCCGAAAAAACAAAACTCACAAACAGACCCCCTGGATAACGCATAGTATTATTCACTTGAAACGTAAAATTAAACGTCTCAAAAAGAAGCATGCGGATTCGACTAAAATTGGACCATTGCAGGCTAGCCTCGCACAAGCTGTGCGTTCTTCTAAGGATTATTATTTCTAAACAACTCTCCCAAATTTCATAAAAAATGAGCCAGATAAATTTTGGTACCATTTGACGGATAAACAAAAGCCTGTATCCGAAATGTTAGTAAATGACTCTATTGTTACGGACAAAGAGATTATAGCTGAGCATTTTAATATATACTTCCATAGCGTGTTTTCTCGCCCAGGTGTTTATCCATGTGATGTTCCATCGTTTCACATGACAGAGGCCAACTTTGTTTAGTACCCGGATGTATTTTCCCTGGTCTTAAACCTGAAAACTAAGAAATCAAGCGGTCCTGATAATATTCCAGACTCCTTTCTTTGCCGATATGCTGAAGTGATCGCGAAATATCTTGTGATTATATTCCGTGTATCTTTGATGTCTTCAAAGCTCCCTAGTGACTGGAAGGCTTCCCGAGTTGCACCGGAAAAAAAAAAGTAACCACTTGCTTTTTGAAAGTTATCGTCCGATCTCCTTAACAGCATCATGCTGTAAATTAATTCAACATGTAATCGCAAATTATATCACCGAATATCTTGAAAATATTGCTGTCTTAACTGATTCTCAACATGGTTTCAGAAAGGAGTTTTCTACTGTGACTCAACTACTCACTATAACTCATTCCTTTGCATCTACTCTAGATAAAAACTGTCAAATTGATGTGGTATTCTTGGATTTTAGCAAAGCGTTTGACAGGGTTCCTCATGACAGACTATTACTAAAATTAAACAATATTGGTCTTCCTCGGATCTTGGTTTTCTGGGTTATTGATTGTTTAAAAAACCGAATTCAGTACGTTGAAATCGGAGATCAACAATCAGGCTGCCTTCCTGTCGCCTCCGGAGTACCGCAAGGGAGTGTCTTGGGACCCCTGCTGCTCCTGCTGAATATAAATGACATTGTAAGTGTAGTATGATCATCTGTGCAAATTCGTCTGTTCGCAGACGATTGTGTTTTGTATAATGAAATAACTTGCCCTCAAAATCAACATGACCCTAATAACAGTTTCTTTAATGTTTTCCAATGGTGCAATCGCTGGGGAAGTGCTTTGAACTTAGATAAAACTGTATGTATGCGTAAAACCCGGAAGAAAAATCCAATTCAGTATATTTATACTCTAAGTGAGTCACCTGTACAGCAAGTTTCTGAATTCCAATATTTAGGAGTAACACTCACAAGTAATTTATCTTGGAATGAACATATTGACAATATATCCGCTTCCGCCTTCCGTAAACTGTCTTTCTTACGACACAAATTAAAAAACGCGCCTTCAGATGTCCAACTCCTGGCCTGCCAATCGTTAATCCGACCAAAGTTAGAATATGCATGCGTAATATAAGACCCGTTTACACAGAAAAATGTCAATAAACTAGAAACAATCCAAAGAGAAGCCGTAACGTATATATACTCTTAGGTTAGTCATACTGATTCACCTTCTAATTTAATTAGAGCTAATGGCATTGAACTCCTTGAGTCACGACGGAAGACATTTAGGTTTGATTTTCTTTCCCAACTTCTTCAGAGACAAGCAGCACTACACCCGACACAGTACCTGACACCCATATCGACAAGGCATACCAGACACCACCGCCCCGGAACCCTAACACCTTATTTTGCACGGACAGATACATTTAAATTTTCTTTTTTTCCACGAACAGTAGAATAATAGAACATTTTAAAAGAGTTTGTTTAAAGACTCACTGGTAAGAAAAAATGGGCCCATCTCCCCGCGAGGGGGACTCGAGTAAATGCGTCGCATAGGGGGTGGGTGTATTGCGTTAACGTTTAGTGTTTGGGGGGTTGGTGCTATCAGGTGTACACCACGCAGCTATCACGCCGCTA
Source organism: Haemaphysalis longicornis (assembly GCF_048455015.1). Classification (NCBI taxonomy): domain Eukaryota; kingdom Metazoa; phylum Arthropoda; class Arachnida; order Ixodida; family Ixodidae; genus Haemaphysalis; species Haemaphysalis longicornis. The sequence goes on from NW_027526385.1 coordinate 23,985,337, forward strand.
GCACGCCGCTGAGTCGCCAACGCATGCCGCTGACGACGTAGTTTGAATGAGTCAAGGATATAAGGGGCGTTCCTAGCCTTTGATTCTGTGTCGGTTTTGTGGCGCAGTGGGAAGAGCACCATGTACCTCTCGTTCCGCCCACAGGTAGTGAATGCGTTGTATCAGCAGCTTCTTGACGTAGTTTGAATGAGTCAAGGATATAAGGCGCGTTCGTCGCCTTTCATTCTGTGTCGGTTTTGTGGCGCAGTGGGTAGAGCACCATGTACCTTGTGTTCCGCCCGCAGGGTCGTGGGATCGAAACCAGGCGCCGGTAACTGTTATTTCTTTTTATAGTGTAGGGGGAGCCTGGCTGCTGCGGACGCCGACGCACGGGTGAAATCGTGAGTTATACAACTGCTCTGCATTTAAAAGGTTCCACATACCTCTGCTATATCGCCGGATCTGTTAGCAACAATTTTGTTTCCTCCTTGGAAAGCTGGCTATATTTCTTTGATATGTTCGCTAAGCTCAGTGTCTTGCGTGACATTTATTGACTTCTTTAAAGCTTTGCCTTCAAAATCATGAACGTTTTAGAGGAACTATAGTTCAGTAAACTAGGAGAATTAAAGCTCCAAATAAAAAATAAACAGAAACTTACCCCGCAAAAGGGTTGCCCCATTTCCAAGAAAGCCAAAATCAGTCGATTACGTTCGCTGAAATATCCAGCATCAAATCTTCGGTGCATTTCTACGATAAATAGCTGAATTGAGCCTAGACTACGCGCTATTATCTTCAAATAAAAGTTCTCCCAAACCTAGGAAAGAACAGCTAGAAGAAAAACATGGGCGGGAGGAGGGCTTTCTGGAAATCTAGTTTTAAATTGGCTCGAGAATAGCGTTATTCCACGCCGAACGTCCCAGAGAATTCGTTCGACCATATCCGATTACACTAAAATTTATGGTTGACCACACTCCTACACTACTCAATATCGTTGCCGACTTTTGGAGAAAAAAAATTCTGCTGATCGAGCAACTTGAATGCCGCGGTGGTGATTAAAAGCTACGGTATGAAAAAACGTAGAAAAAGTAATATTCGGGGCACAGTAAAATATTTCCAGGTGAATAGACCTCCACTTATCCCGCTCCTGTGCTAACTGCGATCAATTTATCCCTGCAAAAGTCTTGATCTCATCTGCCTATCTAACGTTCTGCCACCCCTGCCGCAATTTCCTTCTCTAGGTATCCACTCTGTTACCCTTAATCACCAACGGTTGCCTAGCCTTTGCATTACATGCACTTCCCACGTCCATTTCTTCTTCTTAATTAATACAAATACCCGATTGTATTCGTCTCTTCTTCTTTTTCTTCTTTATGTTCTTCTTAATACAAATAACCTATTGCAATTTTCTTTGTAAGTTTTTCAAATTGTTCCGCAGCCAATTGAATGTCGGCTGTGTTCACTTCTAATGACCGCTTATGCCAGTTGGCTTCCACTATTTTCTGGGTTATTGAAGCTCCATATTTTTGCTTCTTGCTTAGACTGTTTAACGCCATAATGGAATTGTTTAATGCGTGAAATAAAACATTCATTTTAAGAAAGCCCCTATGAGACATTTTTTTATGTTGATAGTGGCAAGAGATTTAAATTAGTGATTTAAATTAGTGGCAAGAGACACTGGAGGGTCTTGTTGAATGTGGTGAGCTGTCGTTGCCACAACTGTTTGTAACAAGGTGCTCCGTGGTGCTCGGCGAGCCCTTCATTAAAGTTTTACTAAAACTGCCATTGACATTGACAGCACCGCCTTAGATTTTGTGAAATTTATTTTTGTGCGCACTTCCTGTCAACCAGCTAAAACACATCCTTGTGCTGACTTCAGCTGCCACTGGTAAAATCTTTGATGTGCACCGAACGATTCGGAACAAATAAAAAAAAACACGCGCATGGTATGATTTAACTGAATCGTTACTTTCGCTTGTAGAGGTAAACTGACGCAAGAAAGTAGCAATCAGAAGGCGTGAAAAGGACTAACAAATAGTCGATCATCGAACAAGTTTCGCGTAAACCGGGGCCACATCCAGCCGTCCTGAACTCCGGTCATTAGTAACAGAAACAAGTCGGTAATTTCCCCTGCAAGCGATGGCACTCTATAACGGCCCTACCGTAGAACAGCCCGTTGGGATCTACTCCATGAGAAGTTAACAAATGAACCCACGAGACATTTTGTTCTGAACAAGCCCGGCAAGCCTTTCACTTGGGCGTGACTCAGGCCATAGCCTGAAGGATCTGGTTAGGCCAGAATTACCTTCTCTTGGAAACCGTGTCGGCGCACTCTCGGAACCAAGTTTAGTGCTTCTGGGACTCCAGAGAGTTTATTTTAAGAGTCTTTATTGCATGTAATGCCGCTTTTGTAGGGTTATGTACGTAGTTCTCGCTAATTATAATTGAAACCCTGACATATTCCCATCTTTTTGTTGCTAAGGATTCCCTCCAAATAATGGCCATTCGGGACTTTCTCATTAGACTGGAAGCTTGAATCGAAATGTTTATGGCATTACGCGTACGTTTGTCTCACAGAACCTAATTAGCCCTGCATGTTGCCGGCCGCTCTGTATTTCTTCATAGGCTCAGCCCGTTGCAAAAAACTCCCACCTCCCCTCGCGGGAACCCCTGTGTAGATGCGACGCATAGGCGGAGCGGCGAAGGGATCGCGTTTTATAGCGCGCATAACGTTGAGGGGACTGCGTAAGCCGGTCCCAGTCGATGACGACGTTGGCGTACTTGTAAAGCGGCGTGGACTCTAGGTGTTTGAGCCAAGCGTGGATGTTGCTTCGCCGGAGAACGGCACACCGGTTATATGCGCAGCGCGCCCGAAGGAGAGGAAACCGCGGAAGAGAGAGTACTACTGCACATGCGCCGGCCCCAGCGCGTCTGGCTATGACGCAACACAATCCAACACAATCCATTTTAATCCAATCCAATCCAAATCCAAATCCAAGCCAAGCCAAGCCAAGCCAAGCCAAGCCAAGCCAATCCAATCCAATCCAATCCAATCCAATCGAATCCTATCCAATGCCCCTCGCGAGAGAGTGTTCGCTATCGGAGAGGAGAGGGGGTGAGCGGCGGAGAGCGCAGCTGGCGCGGCGAGGAGAATGGGGGAGGGGTGGACAACGCCGACGACAACGACGACGACGCCGGAGGGACAAGGCGAGTGAATCAGATGCTCTGCATCTATAATTTGCAGAACGCACCCGGCGTCCGGAACGTTACTGATGAAGTTACGTTTGCTGAGAAAATATTTCGAAACGTATATAAATATTATGGGAATGAAGCAAAGTATGCTTGCGGTAAAATTATCTCTTAAAGAAAGGTGACTAGTGATATTACCTGCATAGTACTTGCATAATTTTTTTCTCGGTGGATTTTCTGGTCTAGTTATGTTTTGGGGCGTATTTGCTGCTCACATGGGCACCACATATTGACTTCCTGATCTGTGTAGTTGGTTCCAGATATTTATCATTGCTTTATGAAACGCTCCTTGCACCTTGACGAAGGATTTGTATTGCCAAGCGATTGGGTATAGGAGTTTCTACAGCTTATCCTTCGTTAGCAATATCAAGCAGCGACACTGTGAACATCGTTAATGCCTTGTATTTTATTAAGGGATGATGCTAATTAATAATTTGCGTATCCTTGGTACCTGCTCCTCCCTTAGAAGTGTATAGGCGTCCTTTGAAAATGGGCACAAATCTTCAGCAGGAACGTTTGCATATTACACCTGCTTCGCACAGCTGCTTTTTGTGCCCCAGAAAAAATTTTGTGTTGCGAGTTTTTCTCCGGTAGGTCGTGCTTTATACGTTTTGCAATTGTCACACCGCATCTAACTTCTTCACTTGCTGATCCGCTTGTTTTACCGCAAATATATAGAGGAATCCGACAGCAAGAAAGCAACATTCCACAGCTGAACACAGATCATGAATATAAGAATTTCAATTGGTTACACTCATTCCACATTGACTGTTCTTACACTCCTAAACCATTTGTGTACCCTTATTCTACGTCGGGCGTCAATGTTTACCAATAAGTGTACTTAACCACACCTTCTGTTGTCCCAGGGTGAGCTGTAATTGGGTTACTTTTGTCAGTATTTTTACTACAAGGGAAGCACATGAGTAGATTATTTCTAATTGTTTTAGGTAAAGCAGGAAACTTAGTTTAAGCACTGGGGTTTTACACGCTATGCCACAGAGCCGTTAACCGAACACATTTGAGAGTAGGTAAAGAGACTAAAATAAAAAAAACCTTCTATATTTCACTTGAGGAGGGCTAGCATGCCGCAGCCCATTTTCTACTTCCCCAACAAAACGTACAAAAGAATCTCACCTGCTTGAAAACTTATGTTCAGGGATTCAAGCTGGGTATTTGTGTGTACTAAACTTAGACATGATTATCATCCCAAGAAGAACAAACGGCATGCGAGATACAGAGAGCGGCTTCTAAGATAGGTCTTGAAATATTTTTTGTAATAAATGTGCGAAAAACAGAAAGAAAAGGGGAACAAAGCACAACGCTTCTGCTTTTCCCCATTCTTTGTCTTAATTTTCGCGAATAACATCGTCGAACTTAGTTACTGATAGTTATTTTTCTATTTAAAACTCGTCCTAAAGGTTTCTCATTAAGGAACCACGAAACACCCAAAAATACTTCGAAAGAAGGCAACAGTTATTTGGTATTTGAATTCGGGATCTGAACGTGTAAATAGATATTCTGTTTCATTTCCCAGTCAGACCTCTTTAAAGAGCCGACGTCGTGGCAGGCAATCCCGCTATTCAATAGCGCAGGCTCCGCGGCGCAACGCAAATGTGGAATATATGTGCTTTCAAAGTCGCAGAAATCCTGTCAAATAAATTACTTTGCCTGTTATAAAAAACGAGAGATCCCGCTGGCTGATTTGGAAGCAGACGCATCGTAGTATTGAAAGAATAATAGTTCAGCACCAATAAAAGTCTTTTTTCACGGATAGGAGCTTTTATAGAAGAAACACTCAACATGTAGCAATTTCAGAACACATTCAAACAAAGGAGCCTTGAACGTCGCTTGGTGCAGCAGCAGCGAAATACGTATAGGAATTAAGCACCTAAGCAACTGCTGTGTGTAGATCTTCCCCCCTCTACCTACCGCCCTCCCCTATCTGCAACTTCTTCCACTTTGAAGGTCGAATTCGCCCTTTACGCGCGGCGATGAAGTAAGGAATGCAGCTAGGCATGTGCCGATGCACCAAGGCAACTGAAGGCTACAAGCTGGGTCCGGAAATTAAGAATGAAAATCGCATTGCAATGCTGTATTGTGTGTGCACAAATGCATACTATCTCGTCCTGTGTAACAATCCCGGTAACTATGAGACACAAATTTATTCACAGTGATGGCGTGGGTGTGGGGATGAGGAAATAGGTCAAAGTGGCTCTGCGTATAATATTCTTTCAGCCTAAATCAGTGCGTGACATGGACCCTAAATAAGGAAGCACTGGATGGGCTGATTTAAAGTTATGTAAACATTACTTGCTTTGTGATCGGTATTTTAATAAATGAAGCTCGGGTTGCAAACATTGTTTTCTTAATACCACCCATAAATTAACATACAACGTGAACCATGACATTCCCCGAGGGATTACATCTCAGCGCCAATGCTCAGGCTCGAGCAAGAACAAGTTTATTAATTTGTAATTACTACTTATTTAATAACTCAGGCCTTTGAATACGCCTGAACACTCTTGTGCATTAAAATTTATAACAGCTTCCAAGAATTCAAAATTTAAGAATCAGAATACAGTGTAAAATATTTCATGTTAAAATTTACTGTCATCGCGGCGGCCGCTTTTTCGATGGAGGCGAAAAGCAAAAACGCCCGTGTGTACGAGATTTCGGCGCACGTTAAAGATCTCCAGGTGGTCAAATTTAATCCGGAGCCCTCCGGCGTGCCTCATCGCCTGCGTGGCGTCCGCGCGTTAAACCCTACAATCAATCAAAATTTACTGCCATTGTGTCGTGTGGAAAATTTCTTGTATTTGAGACCGTGCTGTATACACATGTTTCTGATATATACAGTTTGATTCAAAACATTGGTTTCAATTGTGTATGTATGTCATCGTGCTCTTTTCGCTACCTCTAAAGAATGAGAAATGTTTTTCACAAATTGCACAGTGCTATGTACGGAGGGCCTGTAGCGATTGTAAGGCTCATTCGCAGGCGTTTTTGACTGTTTTTTTTTTCTTGCCATCATCACTTTTTCCGTCTGTAAAAAGGTGAAATAATACGATTGGTTGATAGACTAAACCCTTCTTTGAGATGGCTAAATAAGGCTCGTGCATGCCTTACATAGGGTTAAAACAGATATTTAATATTTACGTCGGAATTCCATAAACAATTAGCCGGCCAGTAATAAAATTATTCATAAGAATAGAAGATAGTGCATTTTACCTATCGTGTTGGGAACAATCTGCACGGACTCAACGGTTAATGGCTGTGCTCTTTACAGTAAAAGATTCAGTTTTCAAAAATTTTAGGCGGCCAATAATCAAATTACTCATAAAAATAGAAGATAGCGTATCTTTCCTATCGTTTTGCTAGCAATCTGCACGGACACAATGGTAATTCCCTGGACCGTTTGGCGGTAAAAGTTTCACTTTTCAGACTTTTACGGGGCCAATATTCAAATTAGTCGTAAGAAAAGAACATAGTGTATCTTTTCTATTCATTGTGAACAGTCTCCACCGACAGCTAGGTAATTTTGTGTCCTTTCCGGTAAACGTTCACGCTTTTCAAAGACTTTTGTGTGGCCAATAGTCAAATTACTGATAAGAAAAAAACATAGTGTATCTTTTGTTTTCGTTGTGAACAGTCTGCACCGACAGCTGGGTAATTCTGTGTCCTTTCCGGTAAACGTTCACACTTTTCAAAGACTTTTGTGTGGCCAATAGTCAAATTACTGATAAGAAAAAAACATAGTGTATCTTTTGTTTTCGTTGTGAACAGTCTGCACCGACAGCTGGGTAATTCTGTGTCCTTTCCGGTAAGCGTTCACACTTTTCAAAGACTTTTGTGTGGCCAATAGTCAAATTACTGATAAGAAAAAAACATAGTGTATCTTTTGTTTTCGTTGTGAACAGTCTGCACCGACAGCTGGGTAATTCTGTGTCCTTTCCGGTAAACGTTCACACTTTTCAAAGACTTTTGTGTGGCCAATAGTCAAATTACTGATAAGAAAAAAACATAGTGTATCTTTTGTTTTCGTTGTGAACAGTCTGCACCGACAGCTGGGTAATTCTGTGTCCTTTCCGGTAAACGTTCACACTTTTCAAAGACTTTTGTGTGGCCAATAGTCAAATTACTGATAAGAAAAAAACATAGTGTATCTTTTGTTTTCGTTGTGAACAGTCTGCACCGACAGCTGGGTAATTCTGTGTCCTTTCCGGTAAACGTTCACACTTTTCAAAGAGTTTTGTGTGGCCAATAGTCAAATTAATCATAAGAAAAGAACATAGTGTATCTTTTGTATTCATTGTGAACAGTCTCCACCGACAGCTGGGTAATTCTGTGTCCTTTCCGGTAAACGTTCACCGTTTTCAAATACTTTTGTGTGGCCAATAGTCAAATTACTCATAAGAATACAAGATACTCTATCTTTCCTACCGTGTTGCGAACAGTCTGCACCTACACAAGGGTAATTCGCTGGGCTCTTTGCGGTACACGTTTGCACTTGACAACAATTGCGACGCGGAATAAGTTTACTTGTACACCCGCGTGGACATCTTTCACAAAGCATAGTTTAGCATGCGTAGCAATTAATATATTCTAACATAAAAGATACTTGACAGGTCACGTTCTATTTCTATTAAAACCGAATGTCGTACTCGGTAAACGTTAGAAAAAATAATTGCTTTGTGGTATGGAAAGAGTTATGGCTGCTGAAATTTTTGCCGCTAATTTTTGATAAAACAGAAACAAAAATTTATATTTTCAACTTTGGCATCGTGTCGATGGCGTTAATTTTCCGTTGAGGGCGGTTGGCTGCTGTCTAGATTAGTGGAGCCGGATGTCCTTGAATTAAACGCCACCCGAGTCGACTCCGGTACACGGGTAAAGCCGGGATTTCCCATCGACCCAGCTGCGGCCAAAACGCTTTTTGCAGGAAGTGGCCGGTTTTCCGCTTCCTGCTTTATAAACTATTGTTGCCAGACCAGAGGATGCCCTGCAGTTTCTCACTCATTCGTTTCTGTCCGGCTTGTTCTACTCTAGGATATCATTTTGACTCGCAGAGCTTGCAACACATCTGTCTTCATTTGCGCAGTCCATTCCCTTTCGTTCTCTGGGGTGGTAATCTGTGACCGTGGAAATTGATCGGACCGTACAGACGTTGTGTTGCTAAGTTGCTTTCGCGGCACATAGCAGCATCCTTTGCTCCAGAGCCCGTTTAGCATCCGTAGCTCTCACTTTCTGATGAACATATCACTGGTGCTGGGTCCATGTCTCTTTAGTCCTAACTTTTCCCGCCGCTAGTGTTGTCCACAAACTTGTGCCCTTCTATAGACTCCCTCCTCTGCCCGGCAGCACTCGTAGTCAGCGACCGCCCCAGCGGTAATCAAAATAAAACACCGTCCATGGGATGCCGCTGTGCTTTCTTCCGGTCTGTGGACTCAGTTAACCGAGGGCAAATTTACCCGTAGCAGTGTTCCCCATCCCTACAACATCTTTGAGCCGTGCAAACCCCAGCCCAATGAAATAGATTCAGTTCATGCAGGAGACAAAGAACTCTCTATAGTTCTAAAACCTGCGAAGCCTGCATCGCGTATATGCAAGGCTTTGAGATAAAACTGAGGATTACCGTGAAACCACGCTCATCTATGGTCTGACAAAGACATAGGAAAAGTAGGCAAGGAAAAACGTAATTTCCATACAGGCGTTCTTTTAAAATTTTGTGAAAAATATTCAAAGTTGATACTTTTGACGAGCTATGTAAAAGCGAATAATTCCGGCTCGGTCGGTCACCGAAGTGTGGCGGAGAAACGAAAATAACAATTAACACCAAGGAAAAGTTTTGAGAACATATTAATGTTTGATCCAACAACAATATCAATGGTCAGCTTCCGCACAGGCGTTTTAGTGCGTAGTAACGAAATCAGGGTCAGGCGTTTGGAGAACGAGAAGAGAACTAGGGGGCCATTTGTACACACAACATTATGTTTAGTGAAGCCCAAACAAATTATTTATACGAAGGCAAATTTCGGTAACAACTCAAGTCGAATCCGACTGGAAATAATAGGTTTGCTCAAGTCCCTTAAATATCTGGCATGGCTGCCGGTGCATATAAAAGTAGTGTGCTAAACTAAACTATTCTGGCAGTGTTTTTTAACTTCCATGCGGGGAAATAACAAATCTTCCTCTTATTTAAATGTTCTAAGAAGGAGCTCAATCGCTATCAACAGAATTTGTATCTAAAATTGGTAGAATAAAGAGTGATGGCATATTTAAACTGCGAAAAGAACGTTAAGAATTCACAAGCACAGCTTTTGCGTGGTAGTGATGAAATTGGAGATACATAATTAAGTGGGTGGCCCAGCGGCAGCGCACTAAGTTAGTTCGCGTAATGAAGTCTAGTTGTGCTTCGCCCGCTCCCCAAAATAATTTATTCTGCAAATTCATATGCACGAGTTCGTGACACAGATTACAGTGATCATCATGCCAGTTGCAAAAAAGTTCTTTTGGGATGGATAGTCTTCGTCAGTCAAGGTACCTCGCGTTATCCATGGTACTCGGGAATGAAGGAATTTTCGCAATTCTCTACTAGCGAACAGTGAGGTGAAAAGCAGCGTTGTATAAAGTTTTAACGGGTATGATTTCTTGACGCCCACTGCTTATAAGGAGCTTCAGACATTTCCCACACCCAGTACTTGCAATAAAGAAAGTACTTGCTCTTTTTACCCCATTTTTTTAACCTGAGAGACAGTTGAAGAGCCTAAAGATAAGGCTTCAGTGTGATAGAAAATATCATGAAAATATTTTGCTGCAAGTATAACCACGAATTTCTGAAAAACCGCAATTATTCTTTATTTCCAGTTACGCAGGCGGCTGGTATTTAAAAGATCAGAGGCTGCAGCACTGTTCCTCCAATATCAAGTTCGAAAATATAAACACAGGTAATCTTTCACGCTAAAGGTTAAAAAAAATGCCCGATTTCCAAGATTCCAGTCGCTTATATTGACGTGCAACAGAAACGCGGAACGCGGCCATTGATTCTCCTTCTCCTCCTTTCTTCCTTGTAATAATGGGGTGCACAGCTTTGAGTTGTTGCCAAGCTGCCTCCCACGCTTCCCTTTTGTCTACCCGTGTGCTGATAAAAGAATAAGCGGGTCGCCGCTTGCCTTGATGCCCCTCTGTGTTTTTTCAAGCTGCTAGAAAGAGACGATTTCGGGAAAACCTACCTAAAGGCGGTCTTATGAAGAGATAAGTGCAGTGGGAACGAGGCTGGATTCGTAGATCGGCTTTTGTGGGCCCTTAGTGCGGAAAAAGGGCCAGGATATTTTTCTGCTGCTCGCTTTGTTGGAGGGAACAAAAAAGCCAGGATCGGAGTAACCGTGACAGGAAGAACGTTCACAGGGAGCACAATAAATATAAAGCATTGCTTGTGTCCGCGATTTATTATCGTGAGCGTTCAGCGAAGGAAGCG
>NW_027526385.1:24001035-24018363 GCF_048455015.1 Haemaphysalis longicornis
TTTCTCGATGGCACGTGCTTGAAACAATAACCGGCTACGTTGTTCCCAAAGGAACGATTGCAGATATAGTGCTGGGTACAAAGCAAAATTCAGTACTGGTGGAAGGAAGGCGACTTCTTTGGATTTCTAGCTTTTGCCTGTAAGCACGGGCTCTCTGGAGTCAAGAAAGCATTGTTTTATCCCATCGGCTTCTTGTTCAGTAGCGTAATTACTTATTAAATGTGATTAAAGTGGTGCTGTGAATGTCGTGCTCATGGAGAGTGAAATAGTTTGCTCCTATCCCGTTTTCGAGTGTTGGTTTCTCGCGGTACTAAACAGCCAAAACACTATTCTTGGAGAAAATGGCTTGACATTCTCACCATACATATAACAAAACTTGATACTGAAAAAAAAGTATCTCCCTTTCCCAGTGGCTGTTTTATTTGGAGACAACTTTTTAATTCCAAAAAAGGGGTTTCACTTAACTCGCAAGTGTTCTGAAGAAGAAGGAATACAAAACACGCGTGATCGAGACAATTTCGCCTGATAGGCAGACAATTCTATGCCGCTCGTGAAGAAGACAACTACGGTTGCGCTTTATGCGGGTACTATTGAAGCGCATAGCTGTTCCAATCAAACACCACTGCATTCGGTCGCCGCTTATGGCTGCGAGTGGTGATGTCACCAGCGCCATTTTACATCCTAACGCTGCCATTTGAAAACTCACTAAAAGTCGGACACGCCAGCAGAACAGCGATAAATCATCAGATAAGGTGGCGGATGGGGTGTGGACCCACCGGCAGGACGTCGTTAGTTGTTTCACGTCAGCCTCCCTATGATGCACCGCGATCCGAAACTGCTACAGGTCCTGTGCATCGTTTATTTTAGCCCGTTCCGGTATGTCGAAGAAAGCAGGCTTATTGTCGCACAGTTTTTCTCTCTCCGCGTGAGGCGAAGAGATCAAAAGGGAAACAAAAGTAAAAGACAGGGCAGCCATAGAAACTCGGTGAGTTTTGCTGGATTGAATTTGACGTTACGTTCGACGTGCCATGCAGCTGCTAGCGGACCGCTTTGCCAAGGGCATCCTGCGCCTCACAGTCCCGCTTGTTTTGCGTTGTCGGGCGGAAGCAGCACGCCCCAGCAGCTCTCCAATACCATCTTAAAAAAAGGCCATCCGCTCTTGCTACGTCGTGAACTTGGTCTACCCAAATGTAAAGACCGACGGCACCAAGACAGGAGTCCTCAGTCCGTAGTTGACACTAATTTGGTAGTAGTTGCACCAGAAGTACAACTTTGTGTTACGAATATTGCTAAATCCGAACCCTTGGTTTATCGCCGCGTTAAGCAGAGCGCGGGACGTTGCTGTCACTTGATGAAATTAGTGCGGCCACCACGCAGTGTTTCTGCGTTTAGTTGGTGTTGAACTTGTGGATAGGCTACATCTGCTCGCATCCCTTGCCTGAGTGTCTTCTTCTGTCGGTGTATCTTGTACTGACGTCAGTAAGTGCGTCGAATAAAGCAGTAAGCCATTGCTACCAAAGTGTCCTCCTTTTACCGTTTCAAATCAAAACAAATGGCATGGGTCTTCCACCAACCATGAATCTGTAAAGGCCGCTGCCATCTCGAACAGAAAATCAACACGTGGCACCAGCGAAGGAGATCCTCTGAAAGCAAAGCAGCTTAGACACAAATCTTTAAAAATCAAATAACCACGTCTATTTCGTCAACTTGACCTGAAAAGAAAGTTCCGGTTTCGCCGTTTCCTCTAGGAGTACACCATGGTGGAGGTATATATCTGACGAGAAAGCCGCCTTGTCACTAAAATTCATACAAGAACCTAAATAAGAGGTGGATCGTGTGAGCTTGACCGTGTGATGCAAAAGCAGTTTCTGACTCGTGTCTTCCATTTGGCAGTACATCGCTATGCACTTCAACCAGAATTAGAACGTCTCAAAACGGTCAGCCTATTCATAGTGCTCTAACGGGAAACCAAATCGGCACGATACTGTGAGCTCATTCTTTACCTTTTCTTGCCTCTTCTGTTCACTCGGCTCTTAAGAGCAAAATCAACAGCACGTGCCTAAATGCACGTGTAGTTTTTTTCTACGCTGGCAGCGCGGAGGTGACCCGGAGTTTTTCGACTTTGCTCCTTGATTCACGTTGAGACATTTCCTTACGACAGCTTTTGTAAGAACCCTCACATTTTTTGTACTCGTTTCGATAATCGACTTACCATCCTCAGCCTGCGCTGAGAGCAAATAATTGAGAATTATTTCCTAATCTCAATGTAAGTGGTAGTAATAAAAGAGGAAGCACCGCTTGCTTACGCACGACAGCAGACAACTCGCTTCAAACGCTGCCGCGTGCAGCACTATAGAACTATGATCCTGGTTGTTGTTTACTAATGCGTTTCCTTGATCAATTCTTTCGCTACTCTAATTTAGAGGTTTCTCATCACGACAGAACGACATTGGCTAGCAACCTTGTTTTTTACGCGGCCCAATTTTGTTCTGTGAAATAGAAGGGGAGTTTTCAAAGCTGTTGGACAGAGTTTTACGATTTAGAATCAATGGGTCGAAGCCAGGCCGTCGCCTCCAAATCCCGCGGCTCTAATAATAGGATGATGAGCAGGAGCACCTCAGTTGTCTCAGCAGTTGTTTGATATAAATGAACGGGTGTGCCAAACAAAGAAGTGCATATCGTTGGGTGCGCACAGGAAGGGCGTGGCTTGTAGCTGTATAAATAAGGAGTGGCTGAATTTTCACGGTTTCTGATTCGATTCGATGCTTTTTATGTGAGATATCAGGGATACTTGTTTCGTACGAACAAGCCAAGAGTGGCGTATAGATTGCAGAACAAATACTATATATTTTTTATATTCTTCCTAGGGCAGCCGATGGGACTGAGGAGTGACCGTTGCCGCTTGTGACTGCAAAGTAATTCTGTTTAATGTCCTGAGAAGCGGACGCCTCCCGTCTTCAAAGGTGTTCGAGGAGGATATCAGCGCACACATACGAGAGCATGCACAATAATTAAAGCATGGTTTGTGCCATGGTTGTCTTCGACTGAGCGCTCCAGGGCTCACCACGCATTTGTCATTACACATCTGTATTGTTCGTTTCTCTTCATTACATCTTCGTTACACATCTTCATCACATCTTCATTACACATCTTCATTACACATCTTTATTACACATCTTTATTGAAAGAATTCTCTTTCATCGGCATCATTCATAACTTGGAAATTAGATACCGTTCACTAGACGCTTGAACCTGGGGCGATTTTCTTCTCCCCGCAGCCATGTTGTCAACGGTCTCCACAACAGGCAAGATACGCATGGGCAATGAACGATTGGTCCCTTCACTGCGCTGTGCACTCTTTACAAAAAGAGCAACAGAATCAAGGTCGTACTGAACACTTCTAAAATACATCTCAAAACAGTTGCAATTACAAAACGCCTTGTTCCAGCATGGCTAGAGCTCCTGCGTGCGCCGTAATGTCTTGGTGTATTTAGTAAGTTTAGGGCACCATGGACCGTAGAGCACGCCGCGGAGGTACAGTGGCTTAGGGACTGTACCGCTAACTAGGCGGTATAGAATAATTTTTCTCAGCAGTTCTTGTTTAAAAGAAAAAACAAATACGCGTGCTGGCCATGATGTAAGAACCCAATCTGGGCTATAGTTGTTGTTAATTATCGGTAGTGGCGAAAAAACAATGTGACCGAAGTGCCAGAACTTTCGAAATGTACGGGTCACCACTTAATTCATGTTAATTCAAACTTTCGCCGAACCCAAATTGGCGCAGCAATCATAGCTGCACCCTGGGTGGCATATTGAAAGAGACTAAGCCACGCCCTCTTATATTAATTTCGCTTTGCTGAAGTTTCTCAATATCATATGAGAACACAATCCGTATTGTGTCTTAAAGTTATACCATCCTGATATCTTTAGAACTTTCAGTATTGGCCGGGGCCACCTCAAGCAACGAAACAAAACCTGAGTGACTAGCGCCGAGTAGAGGCTTCACAGCGCGCCTTGCTTCGTAATCTGCCTATTCGGCAAAGACTCCAGTCAGCTGTGCGGAGGCCTCGAAAGCTGATGGCTTTCGGACTGTCTAAAGCACTTGTCTTTTCCTTTGTTGCAGTTACCTCTTGGTGTGATCGTCCGTTTCTTTTTTTGTATCAGTGTATCACCGCGCGAGTAATTGTTTTTTTATTTACCTTAAAGGAGTACTGAAACAAAATTTCAAAGCTGAGAAAACTATGAAAAAGCTTCCTTTTCATCAGGAGATATCTCCCAGCAAGTTTCAAGAGCAACCATTCAGCGTAACATATTTTAAATCCATTTTAATCTTCGCCCACAAGCGAAAGCCCAGAGCGGGCCGATATGACATCATCTGGTACTTGCCCCAAACTGCCAACGTCGCTGCTGCCATGACGAAGTCGACGTGCTGGCTGTGGTTGGCACGCGCTGCTCCGGCGTGTGTACACGTCATGTTTCTGGGACTGACGTCGTGCTGCCCGGGCGCGTGGGGACGGCGAAGACCTCGGCCGGTCTGGGTGCACTCTCGCGCGCGCGTCCAGAGCGGCAACGGAACGGCAAGAATGGTGACGTCACGTGATACCTCCTGTCATGGCGGCCGCTCGGCGTTCGTTTGGTCGAAACCGACACTGGCACGAATAAACGATGCCGTAAATGAATGTTTAGCTGCTCTGGTTCGTCTAATGTGCCATTCTATGATCAGTGGGCTAATAGGCACTCATAGCAGCAAAAAAAAAACGTAACAAAAAATTTCGTGTCAGAATTCCTTTAAAAACACTTTGTCCGAATGTCTCCCTCGAGTGCTACCAGATTTTGCGTGTGCTTCGAGAATATTTACGCGATTCCCGTCCATGGTGGCCGCTTTTCTGATGGGGCCGAAAAGCAAAAACGCCCGTGTGTACGAGATTTGGGCACACGTTAAAGATCCCCAGGTGGTCAAATTTATTCCGGAGCCCTCCACTACGGCGCGCCTCATCGCCTGCGTTGCGTCGGCGCGTTAAACCCTACAATCAAATCAGTCAGAACATTTACGGTTGAACATTTTGGGTGGGGGCGCGAAAGCGGAATACGGGAGCTCTAGAGGAAACTTCTATTTTAGGAAGTTATAATGGTTTCCGACAGCGGTTGGCAATCTAGTTGCCAGTGTCTTTTTCTTTTTTGTTTTTGCATGACTCACTAAATATTTTGTATATTTGGTCGCTACCATAGAGACAGCTATATTTCACTGTCAAAAGTTCTTTGTAAAAATTATACCACAGCGTGACAAGGCGGATAACACAGATATACTGAGCTGGCCACAATTTGCACTGCAGTATGCTTGCTCACCATCATTGCGTAGTGCTCGTCCAGACGGGAAGGACTCGTATAGATACTAAGTTCGTTGGACCGAGGCGCAATTTGGGCACAGCCTGATACGGTTCGTTGCCGCTGTGGAAACGCGTTACACAACTGTTGACCGCTTACTGCGTATCTTTGGACTTGCAGGCCGGCATTGAAAATGTCCTGCCCAGCCCCGGCCAATCTGCAATGAGATACCTCTACCATATATAGCAGTTTTAAATTGCTTATTCTGTGCGTTATGCACTGAGAACGTTTTATAGTGTGTGTTGGTTCCCCAAACACCACGCTTATATATTTAAAATTTACTTACTTATCCGTTTGGCCCTAAAATGTAATAGACCAGACACTTTTAAAAAACAGAGCACTCAGATGGTTATAAGAAAATACTTGTCGGTTTAGGCTTCGCGTTTAGGGGGTGATGGTTTTTGTAGACTCTAATAAGGAAGTGTCAATTTGAATTGACACAATTAATTGGGTTATTTCGCGTATGATAGCAAGTGTAGCTAAAAATTTTATCAAGGAGTCATTAAGCCACGTTGCAGAAAATATAGCTTGATTCTAGGCATAGGCCTTCTCATTTATTTTATTGGTGTCATGCCTACCTTTTATTTTTTTTATTCATGTACCCGATATGCTCTTGCGGGCATAACATAGGCCGAGATAACACCAAGCTACTAGTGATGTTCAATCCTAATTCGAAGGGACAAGAATTTCGAACATTGTAGAAGAGGTAACAAGGCGCAACAAAAAAGAAGAAAAAATACAAAAATGCAAACAAGAGTACAACGGTATCATGCAAAGCATGATAATCAAGCTAATCCTAGACAACCAGGAAAGCTAACACTAACCAGCTAAATCTTAACTCACGCTATGTATAACCTGGCATAGCTGAGCTAAGCCACTCCTAATTTTTTTAAACAATGGCACCTGTTTTCTTCTCTCATTCTTCAGCTGAAAGCCATTCCACTTCAAGGTCCCATCCAATGTTATATCCCGATAGTAGTGTATAACACAAACTAAAAAATGATATGTAACTCCAAACAAAAGCAATGCTGCAACTTGTACCTCCACAATTATGCCTTTTGCATCCTGCCACAATTTATCGAATAGATGAGCAGGTTAAATAAATTGTGATGCCAACACAAATATTACGCATCGCATAAGGAGTGGAGTGCAGAAAAGCTATAAGAACAGCAAACAGTTTTTTTTAACTCAGTGGAAAGTTTAATACAATACATGAAGTTGGGGAAACAGAGCTCCACGACGGGGCCTTTTACGTATCGGAAAGAGAAATTAATCTAGGCTAAACCTGCAAGAGATAGCGGTACTTAGGAGGACTGTAGTTGTTTGCACGGTTAAGTACCAGCCCTTTGTTAACAATCAGAAGCAAGCTATGAGAAACAGAATGAATTACACAGCGTTACTCTGGTTTGTATCAGGGCTGATAGTTTAGCTTGGGCACCAGACAGACTCGAGGGACTAATTTGTGACGCGTCCACGCCATCCACCCGTATATCCGCCACGCAGTTTTGTAGCATCCAAGGACAGTTTCAAAGAGCCCGGGAAATATAGCGCTAACAAGCGCTTTCCCGGGACACAAAGCCCTTACAGGACAGTGTCCTTACGCAGATCTTCATTATGAATGCAGTTACAGTCCGAATAACACGTATCTATTGAGAAAACTGCTGTGTACAGGGTCTCAGTACAGCCTCTGAGGCATGAAGATTGCGAAATAAGCCTATTCGGAGTGGTCCAAAGAAAGACCATTGGAAGGATACGAAGGCAATGTTCAGGTAAGGAAGACAGTCCTCCGGTCAGGTAATTACACGGGTGAATGCAGCGAAGCTGTTCACACGCTTCGGTAAACCCCAACGCGCCGACAAAGCGCACTGTGTTCTACGCACACGACTTAGATGAATATGGCAGGTATCTGTTTGCCTCTCTTAAGTTGGGTTTTATTATGTAGTTGTGAAGAAATAAATTGTTCGTTTTTATTTTTTGGTGAACACAGAGCAGATTTCTCACAAAACAAGAACACTGCAAAAACTATTTTCATAATAATATGCAAAAATACACTAGTACCGTATAAAAAACATTTATTTTATTTTCCCCAAGTGTTACGATGATGCGCATTTTTTCATTTATGCATCTTTTGATTTTTGCATTTTGCGTGATGCATTTATTCGGAGTTTCTGGCTTGCAACGTGTATGTACTTTCCCTCCCTCAAATAAACAATTTATCGAGATGTTGCAACGAAATTGTAAAAAAAGCTATACATCATCGCAACTGGAAGCCTAAAGTTTTTCACGGGTAATGACAACTTCCGTAGTATAGTGACAATTTTTAAATAACCGGTGAAATATTCGATTCGATTGATTATGAGGTTTAACGCCCTTACGCTACTCAGGCGGTGAGTTGGGCGCAGTGGAGGGCTCCGGAATAATTTTGAACACCTGACAATCGCTAAGTACGTAGAAATCTTGAATAAACGGGTGTTTTGGCTTTTCGCCTCCCTCAGCAAAGAGGCCACCGAGGCCGGGAATTTGACCCGTGTCATTGGGCTCAACACCACAACGCCTTACCCACAGAGAAATCGCGGCGGGCCCACAGGTAAAATAGGTAATGCTTGATAATCGCAGAAACGTTGATGTCATTGCACCATTGGGTTCTGTAAAGGCATAGTATTTTTTAGAGAAGGGTGCATATGTTCATAGGTGTGCATATGTGGCCATCATCAGCTGATCTCGCGTAAGTTTTGTAACTTATTTGTAACAAAATAAAAAAAGACATGCTTGATAGGGTATTCTGAATTGTTTGCTTGATATTTTGTGTTGAGCACGTACTTGTTGCCTTTTATGAAATTCGAACACCAAACTGTACCACAGTGTCTGGCGATTGCTCTTAGCACGTTCACGGATAATGCTAAAATGCTTTCGTATTTTGTTGCAGTATTGGAAATAAAAGCTGGTGTATACTACGCTAAGTTATTGGCATGCATGATTCATTTATCCACTGTTTGATGCATACCACATTCTGAAGACCGAAGAGGTAAAATTATTTTTATACAAAAGAGGGAGCACAGTCCCGAAAACGCTTGTATGTAACAGCGATTTCAACTACGACTAGTTATATCAGAAAACTGCCGCGCATGCTGGTTACAAACACGTTGGATACAAAACGGGTAAGCTTAGACTTCAAATCGCCGCCACAGTTTTTCTGAAATTCGTGTAGGAAGAGTCAGGACAACGCTGAAAGTAGAAAAGCTTTGCTATAGACACGCGTATCACCGATTGTACACAAAAAACACAAAGCGTTCTTTTGTGCGTGAAATGAAACATACTGTTCGAAGTTACAGTTCTGTTTAAAAAAATAAACTAACTCCATGGATTTAAAGCTCAAGAGGCTTGTTTATTTACGGGTGATGCATTAAGCTATTATTATCTAGTTTCGCCCACACTAAACCTTAGAAAATGACGATATACTAACTCTGCACCCCAATTACTAGCTGCCCGCAACCATGCCCGACGGTAAAAGAGATTACAGGTGTTGCTAAATCTGGAAAATCGAATTTAAAGGAACATTTTCCCCAAAAGGTGATGTTGCTGGGCATAGACTACGGGGATCATTTCTTGGGAGCTCAGGGCCTGTTAAGGGGCTTAGCAGATGCTTCCTCGCTAAAAGGTACGAGAAATTGCCGTTTTTGGCAAATATCATTTTAACTTCTGCATTTTTGTCCTGACATATTTAATATGGTATTTAAGCTCGGAGACAATAACCTCGTAATCCTTAAAAACGCCGATAGTTATAATTAGCCACGTTGCCTTTATTCGTTTCAGTTTTTCCGGAAACTTTTTCTATATTGTAAAGCTATACTTTCATAAATGGAGTTTTCAACACAGAAAACCTCGATCGTCGACGTTTTTGTGGTGTTTTATAAATTCAAATAAGGTTCTAATATAGTCGTACAAACAGCAATCGCTCTGTTGTCGCAACCACTTTTCTAATTCCTTGTAGATAACTGTGTCGAAGATAACATCCTAGTAATGAAAATTTAATTAGTCAGTCAAAAGTTGCCGGTGGGAACGAGTTTAAGCATAGGAGTATACCAAAGAAGCTACTTCCTGCATCTTGCCGCTTCAGCCTCTCCGGTTGATGTTGAAATATATATGTACCCATAATTAAACAAATATCTGATGTTCCAAATTTGAAAGCTTTGTTTTAAGCAGCTATCAAGATTTGTGACTTTCATTCAAACTGGCTACAACAGAAATTGAGCCTGATAGAATTAATCGTTGCTCAAAATTAACTGACAAAGAAAGGTATGGAAAAGAGGTTACCAATTCACAAGCTCAGTTCTTAATCGCTGAGTGTATTTGGATAGCCTACGTACTGTAAGGTGGTCAAAATTCAGCGCACACTTTCGGGACGATGCACGGAGATCAGAAAAAACCTGAGTCAAACAACGGTATTCCAGAGACCTGCCAGCGTGATAAAGCCCTTTATTCCTATTTGAAAGCACTGGAGCCTGACTCTAGTAAGTACTGGTAAGCTCACGTTCCACCAGCAAACATGATGTGATGACCGTTCACTGCCGGACACCACTAAAAAATAGCAAAGGCCGACACAACATGCTTTGGGGCAATGTTAGGCATGACGTGATAGGTGCCCAGACATTAATTTTTGAAGAGAAGTTTGTGCATGTTATCACCATGTTATGCGAGCCTGCGCAGCGTTGATCACTTACTTAGTTTTTGTTACCCCACCAATTTCTGAGTTCATTTCTATTATTAGTCTGTACTAAATAACAGCTGCGTAACTCTGTTGCAGCGAAGTTTCAAAACTTTTTATTTACTGTTTCGAGAAAGCCTCAGTGGCGAAGAACATTATACTTGTGGGCTTGGGCTATACGTGCTTAGGCGTAACCCGTGCTGGCCTATATGTTGCCTAAACATATGCATGCATGTTTTACCTAAACCGGACGACTACCTGTTTCCATTGTGCCACCTGATATGAGACGTAACTGTAGCAAATGCGTAGCGGTAAGGGTGTGTGGGAGCACTACGTCAGACGATCAATCCATGTACCATAAAAGGTTGTTTTCTTCATGTCGTTCTCTATTCGCAGCTGCTATTTTTATCCTAAAGTGCATGTGTATGGTTTAGCTTTATTTAAATACACTCGTAAAGAAAAAAAGGAAGAACACCTGAAAAAACTTTTATTTGCGATATTTCAAAGAGCGGGTGGCAGGTTGAGGGGGTCCGGAGTGGTTATAGATAGTTAAAAAACTTCGGTACTTCGAAGGACAACCGATACTGTTGAGTGCAATATTTTATACAAATTTTTAAGACTTCCATAGGGAGAAAAATATTATTCCAATTATGAATATCACCACACAATCAACCACAGGATAAAACTACTAGTACAAACTAACCGCAGCGCATCGCGACAAGGCTGATGCCCGGCAGAAGATGTTTGCGAAGTTCAACCGCCGGTATTTCCACTATTTCTCTCTGCCGACACAGACATATCGCCTTGTATACGGTTGGTTATTTCACAAACATGAATACTGAAAAGGTGTTGCATAACAATTCATTATTTTTTGTGCACAGGTGCAAGAATCTATGAGAAACTCGGTGCCGGTGATCTGATTCCCCAATATATATGCTGGCGACGGCAGCTGCTCATTCAGGCAAGAGCCACAACCTTCGCAACAGGGACGTTTCTGTAAAATCTCGATTTTTATTTCACGTTTTACTCTCGTTTTGAATGTTTTTCTCGTCATTACGACCATCCAACTGAAATTTTATGAAGCGCAAAGTGCCCGATGCCTCCAACAAATACACGTCTTATAATGTCCAAACACTTCGAAATACTAGGAAACACGCACAAAGTACTTTCCCGTTATTATTACTGCCAGTTAAACAAGCCAGCCCACTGCCAGCGCAAGTGTTCGTGAGTCTTGCTCGTTCGTACCGGGGTGTGGGCTGATTGGCGGTAAACCTGCAACGGGTGACCCAGTTGTTTACCCCTGGTCACACGCACCCGACCAGCTTCTAGAAGGAATGCGGAAGGATCATCACAACTAATGTGCTCTTGGAAGTAAATTATGTACATTGTTTTTTCGCCTAAAACGGCACGCTTCAAGCTGTGGTACAATTTTACAGGACCAGGTATTTATTCAATTGAGCCTACGACACGCTGTCGCAGGTAATATAATGAGTTCCCGTTGCTGTATTTACCCGCGACTACACACTGTATCGTTTTGTAGGCAGGATGGAGTAAAATAGATCGCTTATTGTTATAACAATTATAACAAAATGTTTTTCCCAAGGTCAATCGGGACGAATAGGGCAGCAACGTCGGGTTCCTCTTGCGGCAAAGGTGGTAAATTTATCCTTCAAGCTTTCCGTGCTTTTTTGTCGAGATAGCACGCAAAACCTTCAAGAAAGCTATAATTTTAGGGCGGCACTTTTCCAGCGTGCGAACAGACCACAAAAAAGAAAATATCGATTGATGACACAGTTTGGCGCAGTACCCAGATGCATCATTCGGCAAAATCATAGTCGATCCTAAATTACCGCCACAGTCTTCGTGTTCCGCCACAATCGGAATACTACCATGCAGGCATGCAGCTATTTAAACTGAAAATTTCTCCCGCTGTTGCATATCACTGACTTTAAACAGGGCTAACGAGATGTGGGGAAAATACGCTGCCGATTTTTGCATACCTCCATGATCACTAATATGTCCTTTAGAAAAATTCAGAAAAAAAAACGTTTTCTGTTATTGTTTTCTTTTTTAATATTTTTTACAGAGCAGATACCATGAATGAAGTCACGAAGGCATTTCACTGAAGGAATGATTCATCTGTAAAAGTTATCATATAGCCACTCTTGCAAACGATTGCCCCACGCGGATTTACGTATTTAATAAGCATCTCGCCGGAAGCTCGTACCTGGTGCAAATTACGATAATATTTTTCAAAATAACTTTTATAGTCTCTTGTTTAGCGATCAGACTGTAGAAACAACAGGAAATCATCGACATGCTTTACAATTTTTGTCGCTGCCCCATCTAGGTGGTGGTCGATTTGTCGTTCCATTTTGCCTAGGAAAATGTTGCTAAGCACAGGGGTGACTTTGGGTCCCATACATACACCTGTTTTTTTAACATAAAATTTTCCTTTCCATTCCACAAACGTAGACTCCGAATAGAAAGACAGGATTTCCATGAATGTATTAACCGACACACCGCACTTGTTGCTAAACCTGATCTCGTCATTATCTTCCGTGATATATAGCCGGAAACTCTTCAAAAGATTATCAAAGGGCATTGAATAGTATAGGTCTTGCACATCAATGCTAAAGAAACCACAGGCACCTGGATTTGAGAACTTAAAAAAATTAACAAGTTCATCAGAATTCGGGATGATGAACGGGTGGCACACCACCAGGTTTTGTAAATGAGTCTGCAAGAACGTAGAAATCTCTCGCTGCCAAGTGCACATTTCGCTCACTAATGCACGAAAAGCAATCTCAGGTTTGTGCGTTTTTGCCGTAAAGATTACCAAATAAGGTTTTTTCGACTTTTTTGACAGCTGATGCAACTTTTTCAATGTTGTGCTCATGTAGTATGTCCAGGGCGCGCTGTTTTACTTCTGCAGGCTCTATGCCCACATGGACGAAATTCTTCGCGACAGCTTAAAAAGCTTTCTGCGAGAAAACGCTTTCAGGAGCAACAACGAAAAAGCCCTCCTTATCAGACGTCATGAAGTGCAAGCCATTGTTTTACCGCATAGTTAACCAGGCCTTTAACATTGAGTGAGCCTTTTTTGTTACCTTCTGATCTTGCGATGACGTCCACATCTTCTGGGATGAACCTAGGACGGTCCACCTCTGACACACGCCAAGAGACCGACCTTGAAACTGCAAGCTTCTCGGGGGACTGAAGACGGGCTCAGAGCAGAACTTCGGCCCCAGCTGCAGAACTTTCTTGTGGTGGTCGGGAACGCTTCCTCTTCCAAGGAAAACGACATTCGCGTCGGTTGCCCTGACTTTCTTCCGTGTAGGCAAGGTAGGTCTTATGTAATTCCACATCCACTCGGTGAGCTGCCTTCACGTTTTTGCACCAATCAAGGAAAATCCGTCAGCGAGAACCACCTTCGCCCTGTGCGGCGCAAGTTATGCGTAAGCAGTTCCTGATGTGTTAATTTTCTTAAGGTCTGAAATCCAGGTGCCTGTGGTTTCTTTAGCATTGATGTGAGGAACCAATATTATTCAATGCACTTTGATGATCTTCTGAAGAGTTTCCGGCTATCTACCACGGAAGATAATGACGAGATCAGGTTTAACAACAATTGCGGTGTGTCGGTTATTAGAATCATGGAAATCCTGTCTTTCTATTTGGAGTCTAGGTTTGTAGAAACGAAAGAAAAATTTTACGTTTAAAAAACAGGTGTATGTTTAGTATCCAGAGTTGCCCCTGTGATTAGCAACATTTTGCTAGGCAAAATGGATCGATAAATCGACCACAACCTAGGTGGGGCGGCCACAAAAATTGTAAGGTACGTCGATGATTTCCTGGTGTTTGTACAGTCTGATGGCCTTGAGCGCAGGGTTCGTGATGTTCTGAGTCTTTTTGAGCCGTTCACGCTGGCGGAACTCTGGAATGCCATCGATGATATCAACAGACGCAGTGCTCCTGGCGGAGACACGATCACTTACACGTTTCTCGCCAATATGAGCGACGGGGTGGCCAAGAGGCTCCTGGGCCACATGAACAGGACCTGGGAGACCTCGCTGCTGCCCATAAAATGGAAAGAGGCGCAAGTGCGGTTCATTCCCAAGCCCGGCAAAGCCCTCACAATCGAGAACATGCGACCCATCTCCCTCACGTCGTGCGTAGGAAAGGTAATGGAGCGCATGGTACTCCGTAGACTCCAAACCTACCTAGAAGAGACCAACCAAATGCCCGAAACGATGTACGGCTTCCGGCAGCACCTCGGCACGCATGACGTCCTGGTGCAACTGCAGGAGCTCGTGATGAAGAAAGCCACTCGGAGTTCGCCGCGCGGGATACTGGCCCTCGACTTAAAGGGGGCATTCGACAACGCGTCCCACGCGAGCGTTCTCGGTAACCTCAAGAAGACGGGATGTGGCCAACGCACGTTCGGCTACGTTAAGGATTTCCTGAGCAAGCGCATGGCGGTCATACAGATTGGAGGAGAGAAGTCGGACCCGATAGAACTGGGAGACTGCGGCACCCCACAGGGTTCCGTCCTGTCGCCCCTGCTATTCAACCTGGCCCTCCTCCCGCTGCCAAGTCTACTCAAACAGATCGACGGCGTGGACCACGCGTTCTACGCCGACGACATTACGTTGTGGACGAGTTGCGCGGGATCCGAAGCGTGGACTGAGGAGGTCCTGCAGAGGGCGGCAACGACGGTCCACGAATACGCCAAGACCTGCGGGTTGTGCTGCGCACACCAGAAGTCGGAGCTCCTCATCGTGCAACCCAGAAGACGCAAGAACGATGCCGAGCCGAATGTGGTCGTTACCATCGACGGCGTAGACGTCACGCCCACGCCTGCAGCTGCTCATCCTCGGTCTCTTGCTACAACGAGACGGCAAGGTGGCAGCGGTCATTGCTAAGATCAAGATGGCCTCCGAACAGGTCACCGGAATGATCAGACGCCTTGCGAACCGGAACAGAGGACTTAAAGAAGACGACGCCTTCCGCCTAGTCAGAGCGTTCATCGTGTGTCGCATCACCTACTCGGCCCCGTATCTCCAGCTAACGAAGGCGAACAGGAACACGCTAGACACGATCATAAGGAACGCCACCAAGACGGCTATGGGCCTGCCCCAGTACTCGTCTACGCAGAAGCTGCTGGACATGGGGGTACATAATACGGTAGACGAGCTCATAGAGGCTCATCGTTCCAACCAGAGAGTGCGACTGAGCCAGACTGAGCACGGCCGAGCAGTCCTCCGGAAGATTGGTTGGCCCATCGAACCACAGATACCCAAGCACCATCTACCTCCGCCGTGGAGGGAAGCGCTCAAGACCAAGCCCCTGCCGCGCAATATGCAGGCCGGCAGGAACGACGAGAGGCGTGCCGCGCGGGCACAGGCACTCGTCCGACAGCTGGAAGCAGACCCTCGGGTCCTCTACGTGGACGCCTCACTTCCCCAGCACAGCAGCAAAGCAGTGGCCGCCGTCACGACCATCGACAAGCTGGTGACCAGCGCGTCGGTGAAGACGACGGACCCCAGCCAAGCAGAAGAGGTGGCCATCGCTCTCGCCCTCACGCACGGAGACGTGCATACGATCGTCACAGATTCCAAGACGGCTTACGGCAGCTACCGCAAGGGGATGGTCTCCCACGCGGCCCTAGCAATTCTCGCAAAGCGCAGCCCACCGGGACGAGACGTAGAGCTCGTGTGGGTTCCAGCACGCTCGACAGTGGAAGGCAACGCCCTCGCCGACCACTACGCCCGTGAACTAGCAGACCGGGCCGAGGACGAGTCGGAGCTGCCGCACGCAGTTACGAGCTACCGCGAGATTACCACGCTGTACAGAAGCGCCAGGTGAAGGCTTCCCGTGCCGCACGAGCAACTCGACCGCAAGAAACAAATAATAGTGCGCCGCGCACAAGCGGGGTCACTGGCGCACCCAGCTTTATTGAACAAGATGTTCCCGGCAGAACACGACCCCATCTGCCCGTTCTGCAAAAAGACGGAAGCCACCCTGCCGCACATACTGTCGGAGTGTACTGAGCTCAAGAATCAATCAATCAATCAATCAATCAATCAATCAATCAATCAATCAATCAATCAATCAATCAATCAATCAATCAATCAATCAATCAATCAATCAATCAATCAACCTTTATATTCAGTGCCCAGGAACAACCCTAAGGTCTTGGTGCTGGCACACCATATACAATACATTATTAAAAGAAACGTAAGACAGCACGGCACAACACACAAAATCCCCGATATGACAGAAAAGCAAAAAAAAAACAGCGTTGCAAGCTATGGCACTCGGCCAGCGAAACTTTCAAGGCACTTGAGAAATGAAATATACAACAAAATACATAGTGCACATGATGGAGACAGAGTGTACATATAAAACGAGAGTTTTGATTTTTGAAAAGTCACACTGCACTAAAGTATTACCCTAAAACGAGCGATGCCTTTGCGATGTCCCATCTTGTCGAGACACACAGCAAACAGAGTTGCGAGTACTATTAGTGCATTTGTGGGCAAATTCTAATTATTATGTTTTTAATTAAGGTGCAAAATGGTAATTTTCCTCTCATTAGGATGACATTATAAATGCGTATTTACACCTCATTTATTCAAAATTTGAACAATGCGACTTAGCGATTACCTAGGGTTAGACTGCATAGTGTCACAATTGTGATAACGTTTTCTTCAATTGCGGTATTTACGTGACCAAAGCTTGAGAGACGGATATTTTGATCATCACAAGCTCGTCCCAACCGCCTTTAAGCCCCTCCCAAGTGTTCCCTAAAATGAATAGATTAGCTGCATCCAACTTTTCTAGTTGTATTTTCCTACCGGGAAATAAGTAATCGGAATCGAGGCTGCAGGCGCCGCATATTGTCCTTGTACCATCAGTATTTGCCAATCAGAGTATTTTAAAAATTTTGGCCGTTATATAGACCCCAAGAGTACCTGCTGGTCCTATTAAAAAAGTTAGAAGGTAAAAGTAACTTGCAAAAAGAGGTTTTTATTGACGCACTCTTTCAATTAATTTCAACCATACATTAAAAGAACCAGAAAAGCAAAGGCAAAAGCTGCACAGGTAATTCTGAACCGTGTGACCAATTTGAAAAGCGTAAGCAATTTAAAAGCATCAAGCTAACATAAAAAGAAAAACAAACTGGCCTTACACAATCTATGTAAGAAAAAAACAACGGCCTGAGCATTTCTTTGCGT